>NC_073731.1:22902500-23202500 GCF_023634155.1 Falco peregrinus | reverse complement strand
TCCCCCAGATTAAGCTTCTTTATAAATTGGTCATGTTCTAATACAATATGACTGCCACCAGCTGTTCAGTTGTCTGACCAAGGCAAACAAATATGAAGAATATAATCTGCCTACAGTTACAGCCTAGTAAAATGCATACAACACTGGTAGATAAAACAAAGCACACCCAAGAATTCGCAGAAAAAAAGTATTTCTACATATTAGATGTTCTCTGACAATGGGATCTCAAGAAACTGTATAAAATCTAACCTTAATCCATAATTTCAAAGCCAGAAGAGGCACCAGCACACAAGATCTGATTAAAACAATTTTAATTTTGTCTAAAAATATGAATGATTACATTAAAAATGCACAGTAGGTTGATGGAGGCTTTCCTCCTCTGGGATACATTGGAAGAACAAGTTATCTGGATTAGCTTACCACTGGAAGGCACCAGTTACAGTTAGTTACTAAATAGGTTTCAAGGACCACTATCTGGCATCAAGGCCAAGTGGCATAGAACAGCCCATATCTGTACCACTAGTCTTCCGTCTTCCAAAACAGGTGGCTCTAACCAAACTGCTTGCTGGGAATGGTCCCAGGCTCATATGAACTCCCAAACTGTGTCTGGGAATAGTATTGAAGAGTGCTAGTCAGCTGGGCCAAAGCCACGTAAAGTGCTGTTCTAACAATTAACAGTATAAACAGTCACATTCCAACAGCTGGGAATGTTCCCAGACATTGTAATCTACCAGCATGAATGCACCTAAAGTTTCACAATATATTAAAAGCTGTACCATCCTTTGTGCTGATCTGAACAAAGAACACTATTTCAATTTAAATTTATTCATAGAATTTTGACTGGAAAATTTTTGATAAAAATAATGCCACATTATTTTTATGTCTTCTCATTACAACAGGCAACAAGCAAAACAAGTGTTTAAATAAAAGTGACATGGATTACGGAGGTATTGAGCTCCTTTTTTACTTCTGTTTCTCCAAATAAAGGATAAAATTTGCATTGAGAGCTCTCTAGTAGCACAGTGGAAACAATTTTCAAGTGTAGCCACTAAAATTGCCACCGAAGCAAAATGAAAAAATAACTGAAAAGACAAAGGAGATATTACAGTTAAGTTTTCTGCATGTGTGAATATGAGCTAGTATGGCAGCATCCAAAGACTTCTCTGAATTTATCTTCATGTGGGAGAAGTTTTTACAGCAATGTATATATGTTGGACTGTGTTTCTTCAAAGAAAAATGCATTTTTTTTAAGAGGATACAGCATTGTACAAAATCATTGATTTTGGCACTGTGCCAGTAGTCAGTGATTCTAGAATTTACTTTTAAAATCAGACAAGCATTGATACATTTTTATTTCAGGACCAAAAGCAAGAATCTCTTGAAACAAAAAGCTATCTTTGATAAAAGATAAATCCAGCATGAACTAGAACCCTATCAGCAGCATTACAGCAGTGAACCCTAACTGCACAAACAATTCCACGAATTGCATTAACCTACGTGACATTACTGAAGACCTCATTTTGTTACAACTAAGATACAGCATTAAGATAATTCATAAGTGTTCAACAATTGCTTATGGGAAAATCCACTATTTGAGCAAGTGCTCGACAGTACTAGTGTTTACACATTGCCAATTTATGCTATCAATTCTGTCAACTACTCCTCTGCATTTGATACCTCAAAGCTTCTTGTCAAATCAGTTTCCTTCACCCGAGCCACTAATACAGCCTGCTCCGCTTCACGCAGCTTCTGGGTGAGATCACTGGTATCACGTTCCAAGCGTTGTTTCACTGCCATTACCTGTAAGAAGGTTGAAAATCAATGCTGTATTCATAGGCATACATAACTTTTTTTTTTTAAACTCCCATTCTTGAACTCCAACATTCTACTACAAAATAAAACTACATTATTTTATCCCACCATAAACCTAAGGTTTCTTGACTGTGGTTTAGAAAATAGCTGCTTATTGCCTTTCCACTCCTTTGTCTCTAGCCAGAAAGATGGTATGTCTCTAAAATACATGTATTTTTAGACTGTCTGAAATTGGATTAATACATCCAAATCGCAGTTACATCACCACAATGGTACCTGTACGATACAAATAAGATTGGGAATGGAATAGCCTTTTTGCTAAGATATGAGAATCAGAAAGTTAGGATCATAACTACGCTTACTGCTCCATTGACACAGATTTTATAGAAACTGAACAGGTTTTAGCTCTTTGAAATTAGTCATATTGCTCCAGATTAAAAAAGAAGAAAATGCCATTATCAGGTCAAAAAAGAGGGGGGAAGAAGTCTATTCTAGGTCATTAGCTAATAAATTAGCTTTCTTTGAGAAAGAACTGAAAGACACCTGTTTTTCTCTCTATGAAATCAATTTATTCAGTAAGCATATACAAAAAAAGAAATCCCCACTGAAAACTTTTCATTGAATATATTCCCATGGCTATGCTTCTACACTAAAACAAGCCTGCAAGAAGCTGTTTTATCAGAAATGCTGTTTCAGTGCAGCCTGCCTGGTAATGGGGTTTCTCAATTTAACTTTGAAAAACTTTGGCCCTTTTTAAAAATCCAGTTAGCTCTGCTGCTTTGTAGCTGCTCAGCAGAGTTTTTTGAGGCTTTTAAATATTCCCCTTTCCTGGTCACCCATTCTTCAGGCTTGTGCTGCTCTCTAACCTTAAAACTGTGATTTTGTGACAACAGATGTGTTCTATTAGCTAGTTGCTACCAAAGCTGTGGAAGTCCTCCTTCATACTGATGTTCCTCACTACACAAGCCCTGACACTCATCTGATTCTGTGGAGAACCAGTTCAGGGACTTAAACTGATAGCAAACACTTGTGCCCGTGTACATATATGCTAATTTACATACAATTTTTTCTTTGCTCTTTTAGCTCCTGTATCAGCTCTCTGCAAGGTCACATAAGGGGCAGCACTGCTAAAAAAAGAGGGACCACGACTGCATGGCCAGGGTGTATGAAACGGCGTTGCTGTTCCGAAGAGCAACTAGCCATAGATCAGTTAGTTTAGCTCTATCATGAAGCTGCACCTCTGCACATTTTCTATATAAGGTGTCTCTTGTGATCAGCCTTAGCTGCTCCGGTCTCAGAAAGATTTATTTCAGCTGCACTATTCTGCATTTACATCTCCTTCCGTGTGGGAAGTGGACTAGCCCAAATTTCTAAAAGCCTTACATTCAAATACATAGTATTTCAGTGAAAAAGGGTAAATACAGAACAGCTAATACAAACTATACAAAACATTAAGAAAATCCCCCCACATTAATTGCTTTTTGCTTTATGTATAATTAAATTAAGGCACTACTTCTGAGACAAATAAATACCAGCTCTAGTAGAAGATTTTAATATAAAAAAGCCTACTTTGTCAAGTTCTGCCTGCAGAGCATTGAAGTCACTTTTGGCTTGCTGTAGTTCCTGATTCAGTTTGTTTCTTATCTGGTTGCACTGCTGATCCAGTGTTTGTAAGGAACGTTGCTGACAAGAGAGTTCCTAGAAAACAGTAGCAAAGAAATAAACAGATAACTGCAGCAAGTGTCTGTTTTTGGTTACTAGAATGATAACCGATTTTCATTAGCAGATACTGCCTGCTCAGAGACACTTGTCTTACACAGTGAACAACAGTTTAAAAACAATTTTGATGCATGCTGCAAATGTCGCAGCAGCAAGAATGGCCCTAACCCAATTTCTGTCATCTGCTTAAAAACTCCATTACAGCAACATTCCCATCACAGAAAGAGGGGAAAAAAATTAATCTAAAACTAGTGAAAGTAATGGTATTAAAATTCTTCATCTTCAAGATAAGTTTCATATAAGAATTACATTGCAAGTGGACAAATTAATCTCTGCTGTTATTTACTGACCGTACTAGTATTTACTTACTATTCTGTAGGGCTGATTTTTTTTCTAGGAAAATTAAAAAAGGACTGAGCAATAAGATAATCTTACAAGGGCAGTCATGAAAACTGCACAAACAGTGTTCCCTAAACAAATGTCCTGAAATGTGCAGAGGAACATTATAGTTCATGTGCACCTTACAACATGCCAAGTAGGCATCCATTAGAATAAAGAGCTGTACTTATCATTTCTCACGAGGCCTGTTCCTACGCTTTTGGACCTTATAGTTCTGATTCTACCCAGATTTCAGAGGTTTATTAGGATGTAAAACAGCAGGAGGTGTGAGGGTAATAAAAAGCAATGAAGGAAAAAAACCAAGATACTTTTCAGCAATAATTACTATGCAAAAGTTAATTTGCTAGGAGAGCATATTACAAGATACTTGTGAAGGGGAAAAGGCAATAAAGCTCTTGAGCTTCTCTTACTAGTTTTAGAGTATAAGTGTAGTTACTTCACAAAGTCAAGCTGCTTCACTAAAAAACACAATACTATACTGTCATGAGACAAACAAAATAGAAGAAAGAAAAAAACCAAACAAACCACACACAAAAAAACAGCAGAACAGAAATGAACGGAATGTTCACAGTGAAGGAGCTAGGGCTGACATTTTCTGCAATGTGTCTCTGGCTTTCAGGTGCATGAACCTCCTGCACACAAGTCAGTGTATTTTAGGCAGTCATATCTGTGAAATGATGCCAGCACCCCTCGCATTCTGCTCCAAAGCAAAAACAGCAAAAAAGGCCCAAGCACTTCCTACACCAGGAAGATATCTAGTAAACAAACAGCTCTTGTTTATCAGGGAAAGTACGGATGAGTGTGAAACTGTCATAAACAGAAAGCCCAGAAAGATAAATGTTAGTATATGTGTGCGTGTGTATATATATATATATGAAAAAATAAAATCTTGCATTTTGCTGCCTAGAACCCAATATAGATAAGTCTGCAACTGCATTCCCACCCAAGGTGGTGACAGAAGCACTATCCAATTTAGAAAGGAAAGATGTGACACCAGCTGGGTGTCACAGTAGCTAGCTCTAGTAACTATTGTGGAGTAAAGTGTCTATTAGCTCCAAAGAGCTATTCTGCAAGCCTCTGGTCAGGAGCATTTCCTAAGCTCATGCAAGGAGGCTCTTTGGACCCTAGTGCACTCCTTATTAATGAAACAACGACTTCAATATTTTTATGTCCCAAAGCATTCCAGTAAGTATTGCTAAAGCTGACTGAAAAGACGTTTCTAAGCCCTATGTGTTACAGTATAAGAGAGAAACTGCAGAAAACCTTCCTTTCTTTAGATGAATGCTCAAAACAAACAAAAATAGTGCCTCTTCTAGTTTTAGACATCAAAAAATTAGTTATGCATATCTAACCAAAAAGCGAAGGCTCCTTTCACTGCCAGCACGCAAACACACAGCTCCAGAGTAAAGACCCACATCTAGGGCATCTGGAATAACCTGCCTTCTGAAGGTGCTTCTGTCTCTGCAGACTAGAGGCCTAAGTAACAAGCTAACACTGACACCCAAATTTCAGATGTCTGGAGTGAAGTGATATGAATCTCACCTTTTTAAGTTGAAGCTTGAATGGAAGCATTTAAATAAAATTTGACAGAGAACATTGGCAACTATGCCCTGATGCAAGTGCAACTCTGAAAATAACCTGTGTTACCATCTCAGAACAAGGCCTGGAGCTTCTCAGGCCTTTCTGAAAGTCCATGAAATGCATTCCTGGATCTCACCTGCCTTCTAGAAACAGAAATGTAATAAGGAACACACCAGCAAGGTTTTACAGGATGCAGTTCAGTAGGACCAGCACCACTATCTAGGTTTCACAAAGGGAAGAAACCCTCCCTGAGGAAATAGCACAGATCGGAATTTCCACAATATTACACAAATTTGGATGCAAGACTGTGTAAAACAGACCCTTTAAATTGGACTTGACAGCCAAACATTATAAATAAATTAACATTAAACAAACTTCATAAAAGCCAGTAACAGATCACAAACGCTACAGAAAAGAGTTCTTCATGGTTAATGGCCTTGCTGAATAGCCTAGAATGACAGTATGTGGATTTATGTATTAGTCTGATGAAAGCCTTTTTCTTTCTAACTAAAAATAAGTTCTCCTTCACAGGAGTAGTTCCTGTGCATGGCACCTAAACTGCCTGAAATCCAAGCTCTCAGATATTGACACAAGCTGTAGCAACAAACAACCCACGTGGAGGATAACGTGCTGCTTCTCTGAAAGAAGATCTCAGAAATACCATATTCTTAAATGATCCCACTGAATAGAGAGTGCCAGTGCCCAAGGGGCATGGTCAGGCATAGCAGAGTCAGCATGGACTGAGTTCATAAAGAGAAATCATGACAGAAAGTTCATGGGCCTTCAACCCATCTTTTGATGAATACAATGACTGCTATATTTGAAGCTTTCAACAGTGGTTTTTTTTCACGCTACTACTATTCAAATACAAAGATCAGTTGTTCTCATTTTCCACTTCCACACAAGGTTCAGTATCTTTTTGAGATCCTGGGTTAGCAGCTAGACTAACAGACTTTTTCACTCAAGAGCATGGTAGCAGCGCTGTTCATCGGCCACTTCAGCAGAATTCCTTTGCCAATTACATTATCTTTCTGGTTATACCTTGGAAGTAACGTTTCAGGTGAAACATTTGACACAACAGCAGTCTTCTTCAGGGCAATGCCCTTACCCAATCACCAAAGTAAATTTAAAATGCCCATCTGAAATGGCAATATCTCTTCCAAACATATGTATGGGATTCCCTAACACTGATTAAGTTACTAAGCTTAAAAAAAAAAAATACAAAAACCTTAGACATTATCCAAACCAGATTTAATGCTAAACATAACTTCAGAAAAGTTCCTGGGATACTGCTACACTTCATCTCCACAAGAGCTGGCACAAGGGAAAGAAAAGATACTTATGCTAAACCCACATTTTACCATGTTCTGAGCATGAACCAGAGTTAGAATAACAGGGATACAATCCTAAAGAAATTATTTTCTTGTGTGCGAGATGCATGAAAAATTAACTCTGGTTCCACAGAAATAACTGAGTCAGTTATTAAGTCTGAAATCACATATACATAATTCTGTGACCAACAAAGCCTAGTTTCTCAAAGATCTGTATCTCAGTTGGGTGTCTCACACACGTTCTTTATTGTCTAGTGAATACTGACATAATTCTGCATTTCCAGCAGCCTCTTCCCTCTATTGCAGGGGTCCTCAAACTTTTTAAACAGGGGGCCAGCACGCGGACGAAGTGGCAGGCAGTCATCTGCAGCTGCTTGGTTTCCCCCCCAGCCCCCCATGGGGGGGGGCGGGGGGGGTCTGTAAATACTGGGGGCCAGATTGAGGACCCTGGGGGGCCTATCCGGCCCGCAGGCCGTAGTTTGAGGACCCCTGCTCTATTGGGATATATGGTTTCAGATTTTCTGTTAACTTTGCAACTTTTAGCTTTCTATCAAATGTATATGCTTTTCAATTAATTGCAATTACAGAAAATAAGCCATGTGATTTCATCTCCTCAGGAAGTCAAAAGTTCTTCTCGCCTTACCTGCTGGTATTCCTTCTCCTTTGCCTTTATCTTCTGTTCTAAAGACTGACGAGCACTCTCAGCGTTTTGTCTTTGGCAATTCAGTTCTTCCAACAATCTTTTCACCTTTTGCTCCATTGCTTGGACCTACAGTAATTTAGTTATCAATCACAAGTGTTAAAAATGCAAGCGATGTTTTATTTAAATGTATATGCATTCATATAAGAAGACTAATTTCACCTACTACAAATGCTCTAGCAGTCATATAATCTACAGCATAACTCGAGCTGGTACCATATAAATTCTTAGCAACCCAAAGTACTAACTCATACTTGCATATGTTAGTGAGCATACATATATATAGACAGAATTTATATACATAGTTAGGTGTGTATATATATACATGTATATGCATATACACACACAAAATAATAAAACTTCAGAAAAATCAATGGTTTTGACAGTCTACAGAAATGCACTGCATCTGACAAAAATAGATTATATTTTTCGGTACCTCAGGTTGCTATGAATTAAGAATGACCACTAACTGCTAAATAACAACACATCTGGACTGCAAATGACTGGATATTCCACTGAATTTCAGAGTGATTCAGCATATTTATTTGTATAGGAAGAGAGAGACAACTATCTTAGCCTACTTCAACAACAGAAGAGTGTTTTTCACAATTTAAAATGTAATTAAAAACAAAAAGTGTCAAGAAACTAAGAAACAGGTAGTACTATTGGGATGTCTGGTTATTAGGCACAGACTGCAGGGATTGTGAGCTCCTGCAAGATCACATGGAAACCTGCCTGCAGAAGGGTTGCAAACCTCACAAGATGTGAAAATACTTGATAACAGAGGAGGTCCTGTGGTCGAGGTCTGTGAGTAATAGCAGTGACACTGAAGTACACAAGGGGCGTGCCAAACTTAAGTTCAGGCTATGAGGCAGGAAACCAAAATCCAGAATCTCAGTGTAGTTCTACATCCAAAGCCTGGGCAGCAGGCAGAGATTCAATTTCAGTGTGAGAAAGAAGAAACAGAACAGAAAGGAACAACCTTCAGATGGCGAGAAGGAACCTTCTGGAGAAGGTGCTGCACTGCACCTTAAGAACAGACTGCACCTCAATTCAAATTGGGACAGTCAGTCCTACTCCTCCTCATCCCTCCCCAGGCACGTTCCCGGCTATATAACCTTGCTCCTTCCCTTGTGCTGGATTTAACGACCCTTTAATTCCTTAGTAAAACAATTCAGCTCTCTTAAACCCATAGAAAATTCATAAGGCAAAATTAAATATGCAATACCCTAATCATTTAGGAGGTTGAATCAAGTCATTTGGAGAATCAAATAAAAAGAAAGACTTTTTCAGAGCAACTGAGCGGTTAGGTTGGGTCAGCTGTCTTCCCACAAATTCACTCTGGTGACAGTGCCTTTATGTAGTCAATGGACTGTGTCAAGAATATGATTTTACCTTTCTCACAGCCAAGACTTCCCCCTAAACCAGTTAGCACAGAGCTAGCAATGCAAAAAATGTCACTGTCTCTCTTAACAAGCAGAACAATTAACCCTCAACATGCAAAGGGTTTTTGTTTTTTGTTTTTTGGGTTTTTTTTAAGGACAGATACAGAGTTGTGGGAAGCAGCAGTTTTCCAACATACTTCAGTAGTATGTAGAAACTCGCTGACAAAGATGGATAACAGTTATTAAACCCCAAAAAGATACAGACAGAAATGTCTTTTTTCCTATCCTTTAGATGAAATCATAGTAGAAAAAAGTAAAAAGATAGATGGAATTATGATATCTGCGCACTAATTTCAAATTTGTCAAATACTGTGAAAAAGGACTTTTGGAAGGTAATACAACTTGATTAAAATAATATAATTCAGTCTGCAGCAGGTAACGAGTAAGAAGTTCTCTTGATTAAACACTGGTGTCCTCTTTGCACGATTATGAAAAAAAATCTAAACTGTTTCACATTTATATATGTATTTAAATACACTCTGTCAATTCTTGACTAAGCAAATTGCACTATCCTTTTGGTTTTTTACTATGAATCCAAACTCTTTAGGATTACGTTGTGAAAGCCCATTTAGAAAGTACATAAATTTTCAATCTTGCATAGCATTTTTACCTAGATTTTTTTACACAAGTAATTTACAGTCCAAAGACTATGGTCCCACAACATCCTGTAGTATCAGCAACAGAAATGGATTTTCGGCCAGTTGCATGACAGTCTAGTTAAGGTCAGAACCTGCCAGCAGATGCCACTGTTGCTCTATGCAACTGGATCAGAGACCTTTTTTTTTTTTTTTTTTTTTCCTTTCTCTCTTCAACATTCCAGTCTTGCCCAAGGATGAAAGGTATTTCTTCAGGTGGTATAAGAACCTTCCAGAAAATGGGAGACTGCTAACAAGTATTTATTTTTACAGGTAATACATATTAAACTAACACAGTTCTCAAAACTTGATCCTCAGCAAATGCTGAAAAACTTATGCGAGAACCTTGGTTCTCACTAAAATAGCTGAACGCTGACTTAATACGGGGAATGAATTGTAAGGACTGTTAGAAGACGTGTGATGCAACATCTTACCTGTTCATTAGCTTGATCAAGTTGTGTTCTCATTTGATTCAGTTTATCTCTGGTTTTGTTCAGAACTTTATCCTTCTCTGTTAACTCTGACTTCACTCTGTCCAGCTGCAGTTCAGTCTCTTTATGTTTATTCATATGGGATTTCTTCACTTCTTCCTGAGCTTGCAGTTGTTGTTCTAGGTCTTTAATAGTGGAATTTAACTCTGAGTTTTAGAAACAGTAAAGATTAAGGATACTTTCAGCTTTGAAAGGTACATTTTCCAGATATTCACATTTCCACATTCTAAAATATTTAGTATGTTTGGTACAACCCAAGTTCCTAGCACAGAGAGACACCCTGTAAAATGTTCAGCAAGCTACAACAGAAGTTTCACTTCTCTTCTACTACCATGTCAATGACTAAAACTACCAAGACCAAAAGATAGTTGACTTTACACCAGCAATTTTCACTTCATAATATATGAGAACACAGCAGAATGTGAGGTCAGGCACAAATGGTGCACAGGCAAAGGTAATTTGCTCCTCTGATGGTTTGGGTTTGTTTGTTGTTAAACACAAAGAAACATGTCATTTGACATTATTTTTTTTTTCCATTTTTAAAAGGAAAAATATCCACTACAAACACTTGTTTGGGGAATTTAAGTGTCTGCTTCCAAGAGGCTTTTCAGCTATTAGGCATCTTTAAATACAGCATTTTCTATTTTAATCTTTGTCCTGGCCCAAAGCAGCACATGTATAAAATGAAACCAAGTGATCTCGTCACAATATGCATCAGGAAGTTTACCTACCAAAATCACAATATAATTTTACAGTAGAAAACATCAGCCAGCTACAGGGAGCGTTATCCAGAAATACTATTATACTACTATTAATTTTTGTTAAAACCAAACAAACATCTTCCTGATGCTGAATTTATAAGGCTTCCAAGCTGAAAATGCCTTCTAGACTGAAGTTTTAGAAGTAGGTATTTGAATAAGCAGTTTGGAGAGTACAGGAAGTTGTAAAACACTCCTACAAGAAAGTTAGGTGAAAAGCTGGTCCAAATAGTAGGCCTAAGTAAATATTCACCAAATCCACAACAAACCAAATTATTTGCTCTCTTCCAACTATCAGATATCATGAATGAGTATTTCTTCATAACCATACGCACAATACAAGATCAGATCTTGCTTTCTTCATTTTTGCATCATCCTGTGCTTCCAGTAACACCCATTATGGACCAACTCAGTTATGCATTAACCACGTTCAATCAATGAATTTTTAACACAAGTACTGCTCAGCCATAAATCTTAGGAGTCATACAAAATTAAGGAAGCAATATGATTTAACTTAACATTGAGATATAGTGAAATCCTTAAAGAGTTTTTTAACTCTTAAGAGAATTGTTCCACGAGCAATGGAATTATGAAAGGAAAATGGCCTTCTCCAGTATGATGCCCGCTACCCACCCCAAAAATACAAACTCCTCCCTTCTAACTCTCACAACCCTTGTGTAAAAGATACCACAGCTGATGGATCTCTGTGTACTAGCTGATCATTGAAAACACACGCATCAGCAGCCCACTGGGCTAGTGCCAAAGGCAACAACAGGTATCTTTCTCTTTTCCCCACTAAAGCACTAATTTCAATACCTCTCTTCTATCCACACACCAGCTTTCATGAAACCATATAGAAAACTACCTCTGGGTTTTAAAGAAACTTATCAGATACCTTGGTTCTGTGCTCTTAGCTGGTTCACAAGTGAAGCATTACAATTCTCAGCAAACCTGTTGTCAAGCTCATTCTTCTCTGATATTATATTAGAATTTGGGGTTTGCCATAGAAAAGAGGATGTTGTAGAAATTCCCCTTCCAGGTGTTTCTCTATTTCTAGATGGTATCTTTTCTTGTTGCCATGAAAACACAGATGAAGAAGCCTGATGGCGAGCAATCTCCCTGTGACTCAAAGAGCTTTGAGGATGAGGCTGATTTATTTTCTGTGTTCAAGGAAAAAAAAGGATCTACCTTTACACAGCTCCATATCCAACATACATCAAAATAATTTATTAATAAGTAGAAAATAGGTTGTGGTCATTTCACATTTTTCTAACATCACATCATCCACCAGTGCAAACTACTGATTCATATAGTTGTTTTTTATACTATATAAATTAAACAACTTTAACCCAAATATCCAAGAATAGCTGATACTATAAAAACAAACCAGGATCTCCAAAAAAGCGGTCTGATCTGTGTGTCTTTACAAATAACATACCCAGATTTCTGTCTTTTTCAAGACAGATCCCATCATTTACCTTCTATGTTTTTCAAAATTGAAGCCTACATTTTTGCAGGCAAGTGCTGACAGGAGCCAGCTGCAAGAAATACAAAAGTCTAGACTAACATATCTGGTATCTGACCAATATTAATTTATTCTAGACAAACACAGCCGAATTCAGAACAGACTTAAACTCATACACATAGCATACCCAAAAATTGCAATAATAAAATGTGCTGGGTACCAGATTTCAACTTCTTCCTATTGAAAAATTAAACAGAGCCAAAATACTGGGTGTTTTTTTTCCACCTTAAGTGAAAAAAAAAACCCAGCAACAAACAGTAAAGCCCCTATTGTATGCTTTAACTGGATTTGCAAGTATCTGTCATTTGAATTATCTTTTTAAACTAAATCCCTAAACCAGGTAATATCCAGCGTGACTTCTCAGCCCAACCAGAGAATGTTATGTAGGAATAGCTGTGCTAAGACCAGAACTCTACAGTCCAGAATGCTGCATCCAATCCTGTAAAGTAACTTTACAGATAAAGAGCATGAAAACCTAACCATGCATATAGTAATCATTACCCTTATACACCATCTAAATTTACAGGGTTTCTGAGACAAAAGTTTAAATCCAGGAAATGAAAGGGAATTAATATTTTTACTGAAATATTTCACTTGTACTTTCCCTTTTGGATCCGTTTGCATTTGGGCCTTTTTACAATACTCTGTAACAAGTTGTTCTGTCATTTAACACAGTATAGTGCAATAAAATAATTTTGTTCTGAGCCTACAGAGCTGGTACTATAACTACACCTCATGAAAAATAGGAAAACTACCATTCCCTGTTTCCTCCCTTGATCCTCACTCATCTTTGTACCATTCACTTCTACCATACCTGTTTGGAAATTAAATGAACAATACGCAAGGAATATTCACGATGCGAGAGCTATTTGGTTATATATAGGCAAAAGATATTTTCCGACTAGGTCTTAATTCTTTTCCTAATAAAACCCTCTTTTCCATTGCTAAGCATAATACTGAAGTTTTCAGGGAACTAGCCATAATAATTACTGAATTGTTTCCTGGAATCACATCATTAAGTTTGGAGCCTGAACATACCAGGTATGCATTTTTTCAGATTACATTTTCCCAGGTGTGTTACTTCAGGTTTTTGTTTTGTTTGGGCGTTTTTATGCTTAATTTTACTTACAATCTTAATTATTGCAATTATTTAGTATTACAAAATACTGTGTGGCCTTCAGCCATATTATTCAACTCTTTCAGATCACTAGTTAATATGCTGAATAGCACAGTTCTCTTTATCAATGCGTTTCAGGCTTCACTGTTGATCATTCACCAGCTGTAAAAATTGACCATTTGTTGCCACTGCCCTCAATTTTTACCTTTAAATTCACATAAACTCCTCCCCCTTTTGAAAACTGTTGCATTTTTTCAGTGTTTTGTGGATATCTGGCATTATACTGAGCCATACAACTCACACACTCTGATTTATTCCTAAAAAAAATATAAAAACTCTGAAAAATACTTGAGGCTTGATTTCCCTTTACAAATAAATGGTTGGTGTTTTCTCCATATACCATACCTACATTTGCATCAATAAATGTATTGTTTCTAATAATCTGCCCAGGACAAAAAGTTGGCCCTATTAAACTTATTTCCCCAAATCAGCACTGTAAGCTTTTTTTAAACAAAAAAAATTGCATCATACTTATCACCTTCCAGTATCAGGAGAAGAATGAAATAAGTTGCACATCACAATCATTCAGCATTCCCATACTGCAGTACCGTATCAGTTCATGGGTAAATATTATCTGCATCTGGTGATTCTTTTTATTACTATTCATTTTATCAATCTATTTTAAGACTACTTCTGATTTTAATTTCAGGCTGTGCCATAGATTGAACCCCAGTAAAGGCTCTGGTATAGAAAACTTTTAACGTCTTTAAATGGTAAATACCAAATAAAATAAAAAAAAAATATTTCAACTTTTCTGCAGTGGCCCTTTTTCCCTTGAAGGCTTTCATATTTTAGTCATCTGTTGGCCTCGGAGATTCCTTGATGTAGTTCCTACTGCTTAGGTGCTTGAAAAATGTACTAGTTTTTATTTTCTAGGGGTGTTATTTTTCATAATCTTTTCAAGGCTATTTTATTATCCTATCATATTTAACTCGGCAACACTGACAGTTTTCTCTTGTCCTTGCTTGCACAAGACTTCCAGTTTTTGAAGGATGTGTTCTCATTTTTAATGTCCTTCTTTTCTTTGCTATTCAATTATGCTGGCTTTTCTGGCTTCTCCAAGATTACTTCTGAATTGCAGAACACACAGATTAATTCTCTTCTTTAAAAAAATTACAGTTTAAGTGATGTAGAACATCACTAGTTTTCCACTCCATTTTCCAAGTTCACTCAGTAGTTATTTTCTTAGATATCACACATCAAACTCTCAAGAGATTTACCTTAACCTGGATCGTTCTCAGTTCTAATTCTAGCTTTTTTCTTTCTTGTACTTCTTTCTTGTATTTTTCTTCTAGTTCCTCAAACTTAGAATCTACAAAGATACAATGAATACTTGTTCATAATCTAACTTATTGCATAGGTAATCTTCTCTAGCCTATTGCTAAAACAGGAATGATAAAAATGAACAGCTATCAGCAGCGTCAGATCATGAGAAAGAAACAACTGTATATACAATATGTTCAGTCATTTAGGGCCTCCAAAGTACACTGGTGGGATATCTGGAACTTGACATTAGAATGAAAACAAAACTGTTAGAAGTATCCAGTGCCAGAAGCATTTTTAAAAAAAAAAAATGTGTCTCTAAAAAATATGTGCATATATATAAAATAAAAACCCCCAAATATACATGTGTTACATTATATATACATGTACATATAGATCATATACTACTATTCTTTTATAATTTGTTTATTTTTCTCCCGGCAGCCTAATAGCTTTAATATCACTAAGAAGCAACCAGAAAATAAGGCTGGATTTTTTCCCCTGAGTTCCTTTCAAATGCAACAGTAATTGGACAAAGAATTTATTTAGGAATCTTCCGCTGAAATCGTAAGAGGAGCATATTAGTCCAAAACAAAAGTCTTGCTTCTCTTTTCTTGAATTTTTATATAATTCTACAACTCTCTCAGGAAAACTCAAGAATAGAAAGCACTGTAGCATTCTAGAGAACAGCCGAGGGAAGTGATTTTCCTGCACTGCACTGGCACAGCAGCACCTCAAGTTCTGTGTGCAGTTTTGGGCACCTCAATACAAAAATGACATCAAACTGGTAGGGTATGCCCAGAGGAGGGAGACCAAGATGGTGAAAAGCTTGAAGGGCAAGACTGGTGAGGAGCAGCTGAGGTCACTTGGTTCAGCTTGGAGGAGAAGGCTGAGGGGTGACCTCATCACAGGCTACAGCTTCCTCAAGGGGAGCAGCAGAAGGGGATGTGCTGATCTCCTCATGCTGGTGACCAGCGACAGGACATGAGGAGATGGAATGAAGCCACATCAGAGGAAGTACAGACTGGATGTTAGGAAAAGGTTCTTCACTGGAACAGAATTCCCAGGGAAGTGGTCACAACACCAAGCCTGTCAGTATTCAAGGACCATCCGGATGATGCTCATTGTCATATTATCTAGTTTTAGGTAGTCCTAAAGGACTAAAGGAGTCCTAAAGGAGCAGGGAGTTAGACTTAATGATCCCTATATGTGTCCCTTCCAATTTCAGGTATTTTAAGATCCTAAAGAATTTAAGACTAGCTTTCAAAGGAAAAAAAACCAACCAGTTTTAAGTACAGTTATTTAAATCATTTTAATTTAATCCCCATTTCAGGAGTACCAAACTTAGTTGATTGCTTGATATTGCTAACTCCTGTACCCCTTTTCAGATATGTACAAAGAAATTAAAAGGAACCAGAACGCAAGAAAGTATCAGATTTCCCATCAGAGTAAAATTGAGATACCAAACTCACAGAACATCTGTTTGCAAAGAAAGAGGTGAACAGCACACATAATATTGAACCCATTGACGTTTTTCAGCATGGACAGCATAAGGGTGTCTGACTACAGAACAGTTCTCCAGTTAAGGAAACTACTTTTTACTCTTCAAGTTCATTCAAATATTTTAAAACTATTAGAAGATGGAAGTGATGCTTTGAAAAGGATACAGTACATAAATTGTGCAGATTGTCATGCACAGTAGTAGGCCAAATAAAAAATAATTTTCTAAGTTATTCCATGACTGTTGACTGAAGTTCTGTTAAAAGTACCCATGGTACATGAAGGAAGAAGTTTAGAAGTTTGCTCTTCACTATATGAAGGGAAGAGCTGACACTAGGAACAGGCAACCCATTAATGGATATTGCTATTACTGTTGATGTCCATCAATGTAGTGCTGAAAAGATGTAATATTTACAGTAAGTGTTCAATCTGCACTAATAGTTTTTAAACATCAAATTATCATGCTGTGAATCAGACACTCTCATAGTAAGCTATATAATAGGAACTAGGCAAACCAGTATGAGTGTAACGTTCAAAACACTCCTCCACCTACCAAGAAAACTGTCAATTAACTATCTATGCTAGACGAAGAAGAAAAGTAATTTACCATTATGAATTTGAACTGGTGTTAAAGGAGCATTAAAACTTTTTTGTGGAGTGCCACTACATGATAAGTCTTCTGCAACTTGTGTTGGCTGACTTCTCTCAAGCTCATATTTGTACCTGTTTAGGAAAGAAGCAGCAGCAGAAATTAGTAATGGAAACTAAAAGGTTAATTATCTGTTTTTAAGAGCCCGAAATACACAAATGATACGAGTCTAAGAACTTAGTTTAAAGATCAGGTCAAGATACACCCATTAAAAATTTTTAGATACTATAACACAGAAATATGAAGAATATATTTTATTCAGAGTTCCAACATATTTAATCAATTGTATAGGAGCCAAGGCTAACATACAAACAACCCAACCCAAAGCAGATGAAAATCAGTTAGATCTGCTCAAGGTCTCAGTGCGTGAAGATGTGGTCCAGCTAAACACACCCAAATCACTGCAAACAATGATAACACAAAACTCTACCTCTTCAGTAAGCATCTTTATGGTAGGAAACATACTACTTTTATTCTGTGTTATGATACTGTGTGCTTTGAGAAACCTATGCATACCTCATGAAAATGGAAGGCAATACTCTCCACCCGACTGTATTTTTCATGTGTATCATTTACATGGCTACCCAAAACACCACAGCATGACTATCCATTCTCGTGACTTTTGTAAGCATGAAGAGTTACAAGCTCATCCAATGAAACCAGATAACTGGTTAGGAGGTTATACACCAACTTTTGTCCTGCTCAGGGAGCACAGGTTGATAAGACAATGGTTCCAGGCCGCAGCCCACTACATTAGTGACCCTACAACTTGCCTTACCATTTTCCCCTCCCTTTCACAGCACAACACCAAGAACTCCTCTCCCAGGGAATTATCAGTTGCTATGAAGTGATAAATAATAAGATACCAGCATAAAACAAAACTGAACCAAATCCAAAACCAATACCAATTGCAAAGATTAAGCTACACATAGTAAGAGATGATCTTTTCTAGTGGACAGCTATGCAAAATAATATAATGGGAAGGAGAGAATTCAGTAAACTGGGCTTAATTTTGGGAATGGATAAAGGGAACACATACCGTTAGCCCACAACCTCTCCAGCCCAACATTTGACAACAGATAGAGAAAACATGAGTGTGGCTCTATCAAGCCTGCTGAATCTCACTAGGTTCTTTTTTGACAGATCTCAGCAGGTCTTTACACAAAGCTGGTGTTTCTACACGCCAAAAATTGTTTTGTTGACATTTAGAATCTTCTCACAGCAGTCAAATACTTCAACTATCTTTAGTTTTCCCAAAGGCAGGGGAAGGGGGTGGGCAAGGGGAAAAACCAGAAAGACCAGCACAGCTTCCTCTTTATTTGTTTCTACTGGGACATGTATGAGGCATACCATCCAAAAGTTAAAGGAAGCAGATACACTTCAGGCCATTAAAAGAAAACAAAAACACAAAAAAAATACCCACATAAAACCAAAACATTAAGAAACCTGGCATCCCAGACTTCCCCCTCTCTGTGACAGTAATTCTGCTTAACTAGCACAACAGTTCACTGCATAAGTAGGATACTTGGCCTTACTGACACAAAGTCTCAGAAATACTTTTACTACAGGCACTCTGTTCTTGAGTATGAGAGCAAGTTTAACAGATGACAACATCCACTTCACTATGGGCAACTGTTCCATTTGTGTAACACCCTCAGATGAAGGATTTTAGATGTGTCTGCATTACAGAGGATGCTTTTACTGTATGAATTGCATTCCACATCTACAGACAATACACACATACTGTCTCAGTAGTAACTCTTTAGAAGCCGAGGTGTTATGAATTAGGCATCTATTTACCAAAGCAACTGGATTCATTCACATCACCATTGTTTTTGGTAGCTTCCTCTTCTACTCCAATAGATGTTCACGCCTCCTCCTTTCAGTGATCATATTTTATTGGTAGACTTGATCTTACAGACTGAACTATCCATGTACTTCCCTTGCAACTCTAAGATCTTTGCAGGTTACTTTTGCCAGTTTGCTAACATTTTTGTTTGGATTTTTAAAAAAATAAAAAAACCCCCCACACACAGAATGGATGGCTCCTTTTTCATGTAACAATGCAGAATTCCCTCAGAATTAAACAGGGTCTATAAGTGCTCACCGCTTCAAGTGGCACACAGGTTTATTTAGAAGTCCATGTATACGTACGTGTATGTAAAAATAGGTCAGTATTTTAAGATTTCAGTCACAAAATCTGAAGTATGAGATGAAGAGAAACTAAAAGACTGCAAAGGCTGCATTATAGGAGCAAAACATGAGAAAAATAATGATTGTACATGGGTTAGAGACGTACAGCAAGTCCTCACCTTTTCAGTTCTTGTTCTAGCCTTTCGATATCTTTCTTGCAGGAATTCAGCTGCCCTGACTGAATGTTGACTTGAGATTCTTTTAGTTGAAGATCATATGAAATTTTCTGCTTTGCTTTCTCAAGATTATCACACAATTCCATCAAGCTCTGGTTCTCTCTTTTTAGTGTTGCAGATTCATTTTTTTCATTTTCAACCTAGTTGGAATATAGACCATTTAAAAAAATGTCTCAAGTCCCCTCTGTGCAATTATTGTTTTAATAACACAAAGTTTACATACTGTTATTTTATTCCTAGCATTTCAAAATTCTGACAGCATTGAAAAGCTCAGATACACACATTGTTAAAGTATTCCTGGGGCGGGGGGGGGGGAAGGCAGGGAAGCCGCATTTCCTAAAATTCAGCTGAGTGATATTAGTAATTTTTATTTACTGACTAGACACAAGCTCATCAAAAAATTCATCAGTCCTGAAATAATCCACACTAGTCTGCATTCCTCACTGATCATCTCACTTCTCTTTCCAGCCCTATCAACTTTAGCAATCGGAATACCTTGACTCACTAAAAGAATGCACAATGATTACCAAGAGTCACAGCTTTGAAACTGGAAATAGAGCCTGGAAGTAGAGATGTCATTCTCCTTCCCTCCAGCTTCTAAGGGGCAGGCTACAGTCTGGCTACATCTTTGTGCAACATTATTATTTTTGACTGAAAAGTAGCAAGCATTAGCTGCTGTTTCCAAGAGTTTTAAAGCACATATGTTTGAGAGCCCCCTTTTTGTTTGTTTGTTTTTGTTTGGGGAGCACAGCACTTCCTCTGGATGGTTGAAATAAGTACTTGGAAATTCACAGGAAGAAACCCAAAGAAAACTACTAGGCTTAAGTTTTGCTAGCAAGTTGCAGCAGCCTAAAGGAAATAAATGGCAACCTTTGTAAATTGCCTCTGAGCTGTATTCAAACATTACAAAACAAAATTCAACCAAATTGGTGACTTCTGAAGAATTGCAGGACCCTGAACGAGAGTATCGTTGATTTCTAGAGTCTGATGAGATTTAAAATTACAGCCTTGAAAAAGAAAACCAAATCCCAAAATGCCGTCTCTACAAGGGAAAAAAAAAATAATCATAGTTACATAAACTAAGGAAAAGGTGATATGTATCTGCAGGCAAGGTGAAACAGTAAGAGACTGTCAGCTGTACCACTGTTATATAAAACTGGTCTAGTCATTATCAAGATTTAACAGGTGTAACAATAAAGTTATTTCTTTTCCTAATCATTAAGAGACATAGGAAAGCCTCAAACTAAACATAAACACCTGCAGACGGACAACCATGCCAAACACAGAGAAGAGGCAGGAATTCTATTAACAGTCAACAAGAACTAAGCAGGAAGGAGAATATGATGAGTATGAAGTAAGATGAAGATAAGCAGTTTATAGTTCTATGCTACCTTTTCAGTCAGCCAGCAGGAAGAAACAAAATGCTAACCCATTCCTAAAAACCACCAGGTAATAAATCTTTACAATTGTGTTTGGCATGGAGACTGGCATTTTAGGAAAATGACCACAGTATTTATGTTACCTTCTGTTTCTGTTTTTGCAAAGCTGCCTCCAAAGACTCTAACTGGAATTGTCTTTGCTGACGCTCCTTTTTAAGCTTGTCAACTTGACTTTCCAGCTCATGAATCTTCTGAAGGACTCTGGGGGACAGCCCTTCTTTCCATTCCTCCACAGCCCAGCTCATATTGACAGGATTCTTGTTTAACGTAAAATGAATAGTACTACTCCTGAAACACAAAGACAACTACAATTAGACATTGAACGAGGTTAAATATGCCTCTTTTTTAAATAAATTGCATTTTTTAAGCTTAGCAGTGATTACAATAGAGTATTTCACAACCATGCTTGGCTTCCTGATCTAAACATCCAGCAGCAACATTTAATAGTAGGTCCTATTTTGACTCGCCTCTGTCCAGTTAAGGCGAGATTTTGAAACCTCACATTAATCAACCACCTAACAATAACAGGGTTTACACTTTTATAATGGCATTTGACTGGTTTATTTCACAAAATTTCTCTCCACATCTTGTGTTGATGTTCATGTTGCAGAAAGTCATTGGCACTTATGACTGCATAGCACTTCAGCCGTGCTTAACCTGAAAGTTGTGAAAACCAATGGCTTCATTTTAGGTGGCAGCTATGCTTCTCTCTTTAGTTTTTCAAAGCAATAACACTGAGCTCGGGGCACCGAGAATGCTCTCCACTGGCAGAAACTGCTGTATGACACTTAGCCCTTACATACAAGTTAGACAGGCTCGCACGATTTGATTTTTTGTTGTAATGACTGCGCCTTCAGAGGCCCTGGCACGGACATACTTGCTCGAGACACCTGCACAGCTCAGAAACCACTTGTGAGAGACAACTTACCTCAGAATCACTAGAGTGCCGCGACGGACGGGCCGAGCTCAGCCAAGCCTGCGGGGCGTCCCGCCTCACTGCGTCCCACCAGGCCTCCGGGAGCGGCGCCCCGGGGCACACCGGCCCCTCAGGGGGACGCACGGCGGCCACCGCGCTCTCGGGGGAAGCCGGGGGCAGCGCCCGGCTAACGGCGCCTACCCGCTCCACTAAGGTACCACCGGACGGCGCGGAAGGCGGGCGGCTGCCTCGGGTTGTCTATTACACCCGCAGAGACAGACAGCCGGTGAGCCCCCCCGCCGCTCGCTCGCTGTTAAACACCGACCGGGGTCTCAGTCAGTCAGTCAGTCTCACTCAGCCCCTCGCCGCCGGCGGCGACCAGCGGAACGCAGCCGGTCGCCGCGACAGGACGGGCCGGGCCGCGGTCCCAACCGCAGTTTAGAGCTGCCGCTAACACCCGGCGGCCGTTTGTGCACGCCCAGCCAATCGGGCGCCCGAGCGCGCTGATTGGTCCCTCCGCGACGCCGCTCGTCACGCGGACCTCGCCTCGTTAGCAATGAGGGCGCAGCGCCGGGTCTTCGGCCTTCGTGATTGGCTGATTCGGAATCATTCAAACTCCATTGGAGGTGGCGCGCAGGGGCCGGGCGGAGGCGGTTCGTGATTGGCTCCGGAGGCCGTGGCCCATAGCTGGGCGGGGCGGGCGGCCCGGAGGGAGCCGTGAGGGCAGCTGTCAGGGAGTCTCTGGGGGAATCTCCGAGCGCTGCCCGCGTCCTCCCGCTCGGCGAAGGGCGGGAAGGAGAGGGCTGTGAAGAAAGCGCAGCCGGAGGGGCAGCAAGTGTCGGGGAGGGGGGTGCGGGTGACGCGGCACCGTCAGATCTGTGATCCCAGGTCATTTTCCCGCTCCCACAGGAGAACCTGAGTTTTCAAAAAGAAAAGTGTCCTGATGGTAACTCCGCCACTTGGGAAGATCTACAGAAGGATCACAGAGTGGTTTAATATTAAGTTCTGCCCAAACTGCTCCCGGGCTTGGGTTTTTTGAGGGGGGAAGAGGCAATTCAGCACAATATTGCACATTTTCTACCCCAAAGTGGAAACACAAAGTAAACAAAGAACACTTTTTCTAACACGGATCGTAGAATGTAAGGCAACAGGGAAGGCATGAGGATTCTAAATCTGCTGTGATCTTCCCCGGGTGCCCGTGACTGGTTCGTGCTCCCCTCCCTGCCCCGCGGCCGCCACCCTGAGGGGAGGGGGGCCCGGAACGCAGCCGTGCTTGTTTTCCCTCAGAATCTGGGAATTACTGATTTGATTATCATTCCACCTAATTAAATGTCTTTCCTCTCGTAATAATTCTGAGAATATTTACTCAAGCACTGTTCTTTTAATCATATTAAGGAAATTCAGTTAAACAAATCTTCCCTCATAAGTTCAAATGCTCGCCGATCAGCGCGCAGGAGCTCCGATTATAAATAAATACAGTGCCACAAACTCACCAGCACATTGTTATAAAATCTCTAAACTAGCTCCAGAACAAAACAAGCCATCGAATTGGTGGAACCTATCCATCATAAATACCTCCTAACAAATGAAAATGAAAAAAAAAAACCAAACAACAAAAAAACCACCAAACCCAAAATCAAAAACAAACAAGCTAGAAAATGCCATGGTGAACTTTATGCACTCGTAGAGGTGACTGTGCCGGTGTTACTGAGGGGACAGCACACACCAGCAGAGAAGCAGCAACTACCGGAAGAATGAGAAATCCCTCCCATTGTACTGGCAATTAATTCATGAAAGCTGAGGACCAGTCTGAACTGCAGGGGATCCCCAACTTGGTGGACATTATATGTTATATTCAGTAAGTGTTTATCATTTGACAGTAACAAATGTTACTTGTAACTTAAGCAACTCTAGAAGCTGTAGAGTTTTCAGTTACTGCAGACGCTATCAGAGCGGGACCAGTGATGGACAGGGAGCACTAGCATTTAAACTACTGCATCACAATGAATCCCACAGGGAAGGCTTCAGCAAAACAGCTTTAAGTTCCAAGATTGGTGGCATAATTTTCAAAACGGGGGGGAATGAGTACAGGCAGCCTTCAAGGTTCTTACAAGGCATAAAAAACAAAAATCAGCTGGTGTGTGCAGAGCTTTTAAGATGCAGTTTGACAGGTACCAGGATAGCTGACAGTAAGAAAAAGGAAACTTGTAAACTTAAGTATGAGAACACTTGTTCTGAAGTCTATTTCTAAGAATGGTCAGATTTGTTCTGTTTTGTTGATAATGATTTACAAATGAATTCTTTCATATTTGGCATCTTTTACTTGACTATTGCAGCAATTAACTGAATATCATAAAAGATAAAAGGACTCCTGAAGAGTACAGAAACTTGCTTTTTCTTTTGCCATATCAACCTTATTTTGCACAGTAGCTTTGTATTATATATATTAGTTATCAGAAGTAAATATAAAATACAAAAATATTAGTAAATGCAAGATTTAAGATAGAAGAATAAGGTCAAATACTATGAACAAAAAATAACAAATTATAAAGGGTATTAACAGCAACCGTTTGCCTGACACTTGGAATTATTTTTATTACTCTACTGACTAGAACTCTTGAGATGTTTCTAAGAGGCTCTCAGAGTTCCCCAGTTTGGAGCACCCCATGATTTTGAGCAGAGAAAACTACCTCAGCCTTGTGAAGTGGCTTTTCTCTGTCCTTGAAATTCCATTCAGTTCTTACAAAATGTTAAAAATCACTGTTTATGTTTTCTCACCTGCATTCCTTACTATAATTTTTGGTAAAGGGCCAGAACAGTAAGTAGAATACAAAAGCCACTAAAGGTTGAATTCATATCACTGCAGCTTGTGTCAGAGCACACAATGGAACAAAACTGGAAGGGAAAGAAAGGGAAAGAGCTTCTGATGAGAAAATCCCACCCTGCTTGGACACTACAAGGAGCAGAAACCAGATAGACCTTTTCCCCCGTATTCTTCCTTGCCAGACTCAGAATCCATCAGGTAAAGCCTATTTCATGCGTATGTATAAATATATATATATATACACATGCATACACATCAAAGAGCACCTGAGGAGCTGGAGCAATCCCATTCACCCAGAGAAAGAGAGAAATGGGCCAGGCATCTGATGTGGTTCTAGCTTCCCTGTCGACACACTAGAGGCAGACACTCTGCCAGGTTGCGGGTGAAAGAGAAGAAAGCCAGATCATTTCCCTTAGCCTCACCAAAACCCCACCCTGTTCTAAGTGATGTCTCTTGCCTCTGGAAAACAAAATTCTGGATGTCTGCCAACGTGGGTAGGTAACTGAGAAGATGGCAGTTTAGGTATTAGTACTGGAGCTGCAAAGTTAAACCTGCGCTAATAAAGCCCAATGAGCTACTTTTGTAAAATACAATGTTTGATTGCTTATATACCCTTAGATTTCTTCACAGAACCCATACCTTGTTTGGTGAACAGAATGAATGTAAAGGAAGGTGCCATTAGGATGCATAGAGAATCTTACCTCTTAGATATCTTAACTGTCTTAAGCTCTTAAAAATTTTAAGTGACGGCACGATCTTTTTTACAGTTCATTAACAAAACCAGAGACAACAGCATATCACAAATTATGAACTATAACTTTTTTCCCAAAGGAAAGGCGTTGTTTCTCTAGCAAGTAGTATGGTATTTCTCACCTACTAAAGGAAACTGCTACTGAAGTGCTTATGTTGACAGCAGTGCTAGGGCCAACTGGACGAACGTGTTAGTGGATAAAATACCTACAGCTGCCTTATTGTTTGGTGATCACATTGTCTTAGTATAGCCTACTAAACCCCAGTGGGTAGGTTTCCTAGTACTGAGAAGGTGACTGAGGTTACTTGGCTTGTCTAAGGTGACACAGTGAGTCACATGCAGGTGCTGGACAGGAACCCATGGGTGCAGCTCCTGGCAGTCTAAACCACCTGAAGGCAATATTACCACATTCCCACCCTCCTGCCTGTCCCACACCTGCATGCTGCCACTGCTTCCCTGTGACAACTTCGGTGCTGATCTGAACTGCCAGGTGAGGCGGTTACACTGGTAAGGGGTATTACAGTAGGCAAAGGCCTTTCTGCTAACATCAGCTTGTAGACAGCTCTGGTCTCCAAACTGCCCAGTTGTGGGGTCAGATAAATGCCTGACCCAGCTCAACAGATGGAACAGGGCTATGCACGAGAGAGTGGACAGGACTGTGGAGACACCAGCTTAGATCAGTTAAAATGTGATGTAACAAGACTCTAAATCCCCATGCTCTAATCCCCGACACCTATCTGTCATAAATGATAGTAAGAAACCTCCCCACAGTAAATGCATTCTTGTGTTTTATAACTCGTTTGACAAGGATAAAACTATCTTACAGCTTCTGCATTTATTTAAGTGTCTCTTACATATTAAGTGCAATTACTCTGAAATTTTCTGACCTTTGCCTGCAGTGTAGTATTATTCTGATTTTTAATAATCCACAAACTTCTGAACTGTTAACCTCTGAATTTAAAGCTGCTGTGGAGTTACACAAGTAGACTCACTAACACAAACAATAGTAAAATTATTTAACAATATAAAGGATTGAAAACAAGGCAGGGGTTGTTAGTTGTTTAACACTTGTTAGTGTATTGGGTGAATGAAGAAAGCAAACATGTAACAAACTTGTTATTTAACTGCACATATACTGTCTTGACCTGAAGAATTGTGAATGGTTTGCAGCTATAGCAATGATTACAGTAGTGAAAAGGTATTTATGTCTTTCCTTCCTGTTCTTGAAACATTATTTTTAAACACTGTGAATACAGCTATTAGCATAACACTTAAAGAACTAATGTGCAGTGAAGAAAATAATAATTACAGCAATTACATTATGATATAACACATTGAGTCCATATTATCTAGGGCTTCAAATTACCAGTTGCTGAACTGTAAATAACAATAGAATTCTTTTTTTTTTCCTTAATGGTAAATTCCCTCTCTTTATAGTTCTGGTGCCAGCTAGAAATGGCAATACCAAGCAAATCTTTCATACTATGGATATGAACAGCAAAAAATACATTCATGATACTATCAAATACTGCTGTGTCTTATGGGCAAGGAATTACCGGGTTTCAGGGGGCATTTGGTAAGATGGGATTCCACCTATTTCCTTTACGGCTTGCTTCTCCCTGACTTTCACGGGTCCGTAAGCTTGCATCTCCTTTAGCCCTCATTTTTGCTAAGATTGTACTCATACACAGATCTGTACACAGATGTACACAGGTACATCCACGCTGAGTTATCGTTCTGTTCAAGTGAGGAAAAAAAGATGTAATTAACGACATAAGTGCACTGCATATAAACTAAAAGGCATACACCTTTCATAGCCATCTCTGCCTCTTTCCATCTTTACCACCAAATTGTTTTTAAATGGGGCACATAGCAAATGCCCTCTAGTAAATTACATTACCTCTTTTACTTGTTAGGGCTCTCTAGTTCTGTTTTTTCTTTGGTTTACATACACTAATTTCCTCCCTCTATCACATTTAACTCTTTTATTAACTTTATTTAAACTACTTTTTAATTTCTCTTTTCCTCAAAGGGCAACTCTAACAGTGGTATGTGGCTTCCATCTGCATGACTGCCTTCAAAGGTCTGAGGTTTGCTTCTTTCTTGACCTCTCTGTTCTAGGTTCTTGATCATTTATCATGGCTGCCCTTGCTGTGCCTAATCTCCATTTGAACATCCCATTTCTACTATCTATCTAAATTAAAGCCTTGAGCTCCTACTTTGTTTCTATTTTGTTATGGCCTATATATTTATTTATTTTACACATATTTATTATATATATTTATATACATACATATATATATATATAATTTTTATGCAGGTATTATCTGAGAATCTGTACTTCCTTCTTATTCTGTTCACCTGCTGGTCAAATCTTTTACCAGTCACTGAAATGGTTAAGAATTTGTAACAAACTAATCAAATTTCTTATTAGCCTCTACCTGTTTTAATTCTCTCTCTAAAATCTTCCAGTATTTCTCTGTTAAAAGGTTGAATAGATAAGACAAAAGGACACCTCCTTATCTTAAACACATCATAACTACCTCAGCATTACTTCTCCCATTTTTACAGGCAAGTTCTAGAGTGAATTTTCAGTCACCCAGCTAACTGCAGCAGGAAATCCATCTCAAACAGCCATAGTTTATGAACCACTAACTGAAATGACCCAGTAGAATAAATAAATATGCAAGGAGAAAAGAACTGCATTCTGCATCTTAATGACTTTGGTTATGGCATCATCTCCTCAACCTGGTATTTCTTATACCATTTTTGTATTAATCTGTTCCAGGAAAATGTGTTTTAAATCTTTCCAGTGTATCATGCAAATGATAGTCAGCATAGAAAATAATCAATATTTATATACGCCTCTCAGCATTCCCAAATTGTTCTAACTCACAGGAAGTTTCCTGTTAAATTTGACCAAAAGTGAGAATAAGAATCAAGGGTCTTTTGGAAACAATATAGATTTCAAAGAGCTGAGGTACATCTAGCTGTGGTTCTATTCTTTTGCAGTGTCAATCCCTGTTAATTTCAGAAAGTCTTAAATTTCAGAATTTCACGGTACTCTTATACCCAAGCATGGTCTTACACCCATTTCACAGAGACAAGCAAACATTAACGGATCAGTTTGAGTTACCGCAAGTTTGTGACCGTCTCAAAACCACATTTTAGATTATAATGTTAGGTCTTCGCTTTCTCAAGAAACCATTTATCTCTAAGTGGCAATAAAATATTTTCAACTGGGTGCTCACAGTAAAGACACTTAAATCCATGCTGAGACGCATAAAGACTATGATTATCAGAAGTGAGCAGCCACTAAAATACCTACCGATCAGTGCTGTATGCTGACTTCTAGGTATGCTGCTAAACTGACTTCTGTCAAAAACTAGTGATTTTTTTTGTTCAGGAGACCACTGTTTTCAAAAATCTGAAGACCTAATGACCATGCTAAATTATACATTTTAAATTACCCAAACTGATAATTGATGAAAATTGGAAAACCTTTGTTCATTCTGTCATAAGACTATTCTAGCTTGGACAGCAGTAACAGTTGCACAGAAAAGTATAGCCCTTGTCTAAATCCCATTTGGAGTACTTGCAACCATGGAATCAAAAGTAATCAAAAGTTTGTTACTTTACTCAAAAATGCTAAAAAGTTTTTCATTTTACAAGTCTTACTGAAAAGCTGAAAAGAGGCACAGGTATTAAGTAAGTCCTCAGGCAGAATAAGCAAACTAGAATATTCAACACAGCATAGTTTATTTGCACAGATAATCAACCAAGACTTTTTCTGGTCTACAAAACTGGGTGCTGACTTGTGATAAGCCATAGAGTACTATAACGTGTTAGCTCATGCTTGGTGGCAACAGGTTTGTTTTCCAAGATTGTGTAATCCAAATTCCTTTTCTGAGAGATGATTTTGAGCAGCACTATTAAATGGAATAATTAATGAGAGCATAGAATACTAGAGAAGTAAACCTTTGCTTTTTTGCTTGTGGTAAACTTCAAACACTTAAAGTATCAATCTATAAAGAATGAATATGATTTTAGGAATAGGAATTTCTGCTAGTGCCCTAAGTTTCTGCTTACATGACAATCCGGTCAGTGTATCCAGCTGTAGCACATGACAGAGATCTTAGGAACACAGTTAGGGTCACATTTACAATACAAATTGGGAATGTGTTGCAACTGCATTCTTTGATTTGATTGTAATGTAGATGACTGTAAGGCTAATTAAACATCATCTACTGTTCACAGGAGAAACCACCAGCTGTTGCTTAAGCACAGTTTAAAGACAGTTTTATACAAAACAGGTTATGACATGGTTTCACCAACCAACAAGGACTGAGATTTTTCCATGTTATAACAAGACTCTAGAATTACTTTAGCCTCAGTTTAAACACATTCAAAATACGTTTAATACAGGTCTTGCTAGCAAGGTGCTAAGATACTTCAAAATTCATTGCACATAGCTTCAGATGACACATATAACAAATGTCTCCTGTATTTTGACCCAGATAAAATCAGTTTTGCTCTGCTGATAGTTAACCATTTGGTCAAGCTGAATGGTGTTGGGCTTTATTTTCACAAGCGCTCTGAGACAACATTCAGGCCTATTAAACCCACAATTTGGAAAAAAAAATAATTAAACAATGCCTCTCTCCTATACAGGGCTTTCATCTGCAAATCAAAAAGCACCTTCTTAAGATCGCTATCATTATCTCAATTTTCAGAGAAGAAAACTAAGACACAAGGATGTGCTGCTACATGCCCAAGATCAGACCAAAGACTGGTAGCTAAGGTAACTGATACACAGTCCTATGTCAATAAGCTATTTCCCATCTACTCTACTATTTTATAGAGCATCTTAATATAATAATCCTGATGCAATTGTAGAAAGAACCTGAATAAAAAATAATTTACAGCAGAACAGAGGGAATAGTTTGGAGGAAAATTCCATAAATCATTACAGCAAGTCAATAAGGTCTCTTAATATAATTTAGAGTTGTCATCTTTTCAGAAAAAAAATAAAAATAAAATGGCTGTAACATGATTCCCTAGCAGCATAGAAAGATAATACATTATGCAGCCTACATATGATAGAAGATTATCCATCAAAGTTTTCCAGACAAATTTGAACCAGCACTGGATTTTGGAACTAAATCAATGATATGTATCATTTTAACATCACATTTTTGAAAGAGCATGAAACCACTCCCAAAGTAACAGGTGGGATCCATTGGTTTTAATTCCAGGGTTGTATACTCCTGAGAGCTCTTGGGAGCAAAGACGTGTAAAAATTCCAGGTTTCAATGGTCCTGGAAAATGGTGGTAGCACCAACACAACATATTTTTGTTAATGAAGACTCTTTGCAGTAACTGGCTATAATCTTTGGGAAGCTTGGTTTTTCTAAAGCACCTACTGCTACAATCTCTGTCAGTCTAATACAGATATTAATCACTGCATTAAGCAATCTCATGGAAAAAGTAATGATCTTTCCCATTCCCAGTTTCAGGAGCTTCTCTTGGTTGAGTAAGTTTGAAATATATTTCATTTTGCAGAGTTTGTTGAGCTGACCTTTTAGTAAAAGCTCTTGCTGACAAGTAGTCTGATTTTTTTTTATTCTAGCTGGTTTTATTTCTTCCTAGGGGGCCTTGTCCTGCAGGTAACCAATACGCAAAATCTCCTCTCCAAATCTTCCCATCTGTTAGCATGTTTATGCTTTTTGCGACATTGTTTCATTTGCAGTTAAGGTCATTAAATAAGCTTACTTCTAATGCAGAGACACCTGTGAAAGTGAAAGTGACCAGCTGCAAAGCAGGAATTTTGACTAAAAGATTTCAGGTGGCCAGCACACCACCTTTAGGCACAGCTGCAAAATTTATTATTTATTGTCTTTAAAACTACATTCTTACACCTGCCCCAGTACGGGGAGAACCTGACAGGAACGAAACATGTTAAATCCTAGTTTTGATGCAAACTACCCTCTCTTGCAACTTTCCACTCTGTAGGGGAAAGCCATTTTCTGGCGTAAAACTGAACTGTAAAAATTCAGAGCACAGGAGCTCTATGATTTATCTTACCATCTCATTCTGACACTTGACATTTCTTCCAGATTGTTACTCAAAGCTCTGCACCTACTTATGGTCAAGTATAATTCAAGTTAAAATCTGAAATGGTGTCCCTTCTTAGGGCCTCAGTGTAGCCATATGCAAACTGGGGATAATTACTTACTTCATTAAGGTGTGGTGTATGTAAAATGTTTGAGAGTCTTAGATGAAAAGGACTTTCCTTGCAAAATGTAATTATAATACTGTTATGCCAGAGGTAAGGCATAGGCCTGTGATTCCACATACAGTATTTAAATACAATCACTTATCTATCAAAATCAAGAATCTGTGCTATTTCTCCCTCTCTCAGCTCCTGATCCTCTTACCATTAATAATCTGAGAAATCCTGACTCCAACAAATCTGCTCATGTACTCCTTCAGGAACGTGTACGAGTGGCAAAAACAGCACAGTAACTCAAAAATAGTATCAACTCTTATTTATCGCTATTTTTCATAATTTTCCTGTGTGTAAGAGTCCTTAAGTTCAAGTGTCACAGTTTTAGAGGGATACCTCCCTTTGACATTTCTGCAGGAGCCCACTGGTAGCATTTGCTTACACTTTTTGTAATGTGGATAATTTTAAATAAATGTAGTCTAAGGCAAAAATAATTTTGCAAATTGTTCATTGGCTATGACACACAAGAGCTTCTACATGTAATTTCTAGTACTCACACCATTCTTAAGCCTACTTGGTCTGGTGTGAGCCGTTCAACATCTCCCAGTAGCCCCAGCCTTCCCGATGGTAGTCGTCGCTTCCTACAGCTTGGTGCCTCTCTGCTCTTCTCCAGCAGGCATCACAAGGGCTTTCCCACACCTGCCAAGCACCAACCGCCACATTGCAAACCAACTTTAGGTTTTCTCCTGCTTGCTTTCCAGCAAGGAACGTGCATGACGGCGGCACCGCGGGCGTTCTTCCATCGGGTCTCCTAAAGAAGCCCTCCGCGCAGCTGGGGCAGCAGGGATAACCACCCTTCCAGAAGCGGCGAGAGACCCGAAGGGCTGAACTGGGCGAAGCCGGCGGAGCAGAGGTAGGGAGGGCAGGAGGAATGCCAGACCGAGGGAGAGCACGGGGGGATACGGAAGGGCAGAAGAGGGGCCGCAGGGCAGCCGGGCGGCACCCGCCTGCCTGCGGGGGCGCTGCGGGGGGAACGCGGGAGCTTCCCGTCCCACGCGCGCAAAGCCCGCGCCGGCGCCGCTCCCACGCCGAGCCCTGGGGGCGCTGCCCCCCCCGCCGCGCCCCGGCCGCGCCCCCCGCCGGGCGACGGTCTGCTCCCGCCGCGGCCCGGGCCGACACGTGCGCGGAGCCCAACGGCGGGTGGCGGCCGGCCCGGGCCCCGCGCCGACACGCGTGGCGGGAGGGGCGGGGAAGGGGCCGGTTCCCCCCGGCGGGCGGGGCAGGCGCCCCGCACCTGGCAGCTCTGCCCTCCCTGGGAGCGCTGCAGCCGGCACCCGCCCCGATTGGCAGCAGCGTGTGCCCTCCTCTTCCTCCCTCCTTTTCCCTCCTCCGCGGGGTGGGTTTCAGCCCTCCTCCCTCCTTGGGGAGGGTGGGGGAATAATTAAAAAAAAGAAAAAAAAAAGGAGAAAGAGAAAAGAAATCCCAAGTCGCGTCCCCGACGTCTCCGGGCCCCGCGGCCGCAGCGGCCGCCCCACATTCCTGGCATTCCTGGGCCGTGACTCCCCGCGCCGCCCCGGCCCCGGCCCCGCCGCCTCCGGCTCGTCCGCCCGCCGGCCCCGCTCGCCCCCGCGGGACACCAGTCCCCTCCCTCCCGGCCGGCCTCCCTCCTTCTCGCACCCCGCGGGCGGCAGCAGGAGCTCAGGGCGCCCCGGCCCCCCGCGCCGCCACCGGCGGCCCCAGCTCCCGGCCCCGCCGAAGTTCCCCGCGGTGGCCGGGGCGGCGGGAGCGGGTCTCCCTCCCCAGCGTCCCCGGGGAGCGGGCCCGCCCGCTTCGGGTCCCGCCGGCAGCCGCTGCCTTCCGGGCCGGGACAGCCGCCTCCCGCGGGAGCGCACAAAGCCGGAGCCGCCGCGCTGCCCGGGCGGCCGCCCAGCAGGTAAGGAGCCGCCGAGTTCGCTCGAGTTCGGGCTCGGGCGCGTCCCCCCCGCGATCAGCCGCCCGCGCTGACTGAAACCAGCCGAGCGGTGCCTTCCACCCTGCCTGCGCGACAGGCGCTGTTTGCGGAAGGCTCGCTTTGCCCCGCAGTCTGCAGTTACGGCTCCGCCGCGTACGCGCTGCTGTGTGTAAATTACGAAAATAGCCAAGCTTGGGTTACAAATGCCAGTCGGTGACCTACGATAAACAACCGTCGGACGGTCCGTCCAGCCCGTGAATTTAATCTGCTAGACACCCAGATAACACGGCATTGGTATCACCGGGAGGTATTTACACATAGCTAGGAGCGGGCAGGGCTCTCTGCCGGGCTGCTAGTATTTACACCGCGGCGTGCCTGTGTTTGCCTTCCCCCCGCCCAGGGGTTTACCTTCTTCTTTGTTAGTTACAGTCAAGCCTAAACTGGCCGCTTGTCTTCAGCAAGTATGTAACGCCGAGTTACGCGGAACAGATCGCAGCGAGGCAGGGAAGAATGACATCTGCTCTCATTTCTGATGTGGCAAAGTCAATGAATTTTTAAGATCTCAAACTAGCTCTCTTTATTGGAGTGTATTTGGGACAAGTGTTACGTAATGTATGTGTGGTATGTGGATATAATGCGTGCTGGAGCTTTCCTATCGAAAACGTTTTATTTCTGATATGCATAAAATAATCATATGTTTCTATTGTAAGCAACTCTTCGGCTGCTTGTAACTTGGAACAGTGACCGGTAAAGGCGTGGACTCAATATATCGTTGCCCAAAAAGTTTTCTGAGATTTTTGGCAGGTAGCCTGAAATTCATAGCTCAAAGAAATACTTTTACCAGACGCCAGTTCTTTTTTCTTTAAACTCTACACAGATAACAGCTACTGGGTTTGGTTGTTCTGAAAGCACTCTTACGTGCTGAAGTTCTTTAGGGTTTGGAAAAATATATGTTTAAAATGGCTCGCCCCAAATCACAGGTCACCACCTGCCAACCTCAATATTATGAGGGAAGGTAGTCGCGTCTCTTGAGGGAGAGATGTGAGGGGAGGCAGTCCCGGCAGGGACTGCTCTCTGCTTATCCAGCTGAGAATGTCCTATCAAATACGAGTGACAAACTATAGATTATATAGCTTTTGCTCTTGCCCTCTGGGAGGTTTGTAGCTGACATCTACTGCTTGTTACATGGTGTAAAATAAAGCATGTGTTGATAATATAGTAATGCAAATAAGCTTTAGGCCCTGTTCTGGTATTGGCAGTACTTTCTTGAACTTTTTTTTGTTTCTGTAGGAGGCTGTGCCAGAGTTGCTTACAGGCAGAGGGCACTTGTGTGTATCTAATGGGTCGTGATGGAAAAGTTGGGAGCTTTGCAAACTTGTGGTTTGAAGCACAGCCCATCAGCTAAAAGGTAGTCCCCAAAATCTGTGGAAGAGCTTGTGGCCATCAGTCCTGCCACTGCATTTGTGTGCATGAAGCTTGAAAGCACGACTGTCTCAATGCAACCTCAGAAGATCTAGTGGTGAGGATCGAGGCTGGAGGGGGAACTGCAGGACTGATCTCTGTATGGAGCAAATTGAATTTTTGTATGTACCTTACACTTATAGTTTTAAATGTGTCTTTTAAATGTTTCTGTAATAATAGCAGAAGTAGCTTTGGTGCAGTGTTGTTCATGAGGGTTAATTAGCAACCAATGTTAGTACTAACGACTGACTTTTCTCCTGGTTGTTCTTGTCCAGCAGAAGCCCATGAGTCAGTTATTGTAACTTAGGTATGGAATGGCTTTCCATGAAACACATCTGGTTTTGTGGACTTAGCAAATTGTTTTGGCTGCCAGTGGCTCCTCCAATGTAGGAGAAAGTATTTATTATACCAAAAAAAAAAAAGTTGTCTAAATGCTTTTGGTAATGCTGTGGCTTCCTTTTTCTATGTCTGGTACCACTGGAGCCAAAAAGGCTGCACTTCATTCTGTTTCTCTTCATATCCAATGAGGCTGTATTTGATTAAGTGTTACTAAAGTAGCTCACTTTAATCAGGGTTTAAGTTTAGCGTAGATATATGCAGTGTGAAAAGTGTACTTGAACTCCAGCTCCTCAGCTGGAAGCAAGTCTTTCTCTGTTGCAAGGGTTAGTCAGCAGAGGGATCTTTATAAACTGCTGGTAGTATACAAAAGCTAAAAGGTTTTCAGCAGGCAGTGCCGCTTAGTAGCGTATCAGTCCTAGTCCTGCAAAGACCCACCCATGTGCGAATATTCACGTTCGCGAACAGTGCTTTTGAAACCACAGAATTTTTGTTACACACATAATAATAAACATATATACAAGTCTTTGCAGGAGCCAGACTATAATACTTAGTATGCAATATATTTGTGCATGTGTATCCAGCTCAATTACAAGATTTCAAGAAAGGCTTAATTTTTATGCTGAGCAGATGCCATAAAAGTCTTTTTTTATGTTGTAAGTCCACTGTGAAGCGCGGCATGCCTTGGCCTATTATACTTTGTGGACTTATACTGGAACAGATCCTGGCCTTTGAAAACAAACCATTACCCTGAAGATGTTCCTCCTGTGAGTACACAGAATACTCTGAAATTTTATGTGGAAAGGTCTGGTTCCATTTTTTTTAGATCTACTGGTTCTCTATTCAGAGACTGTGTGAAAGCTGCCCCCTCCACCTCTTAAATGGTTTAAAAAAAATATTAAAAAATAAAAATGAAAGACAGGATCCTAAAGGAACTGAAGTAGACCTGAGCTGAAGTCCCGGATCACGAAAAAAGTATGATATTTGTTCCGGTGTCTAACTCCCATTCTTCTGCATCTAGTGCAGGAGACTTCAAAACTCAGTGAGCACTCGTAGCTTCCTCTGGTTGTGTTGAATCCAGACTGTGTCTAGAGCGAGTGTAGCCTGTCCTGTGTGGTGCCCATCTTCTGCCTAAGACCTTCTGGCTTGCTGTGCACTTGGAGCTGAAGAGGTGTTCTATGAGGAGGCATCCCACAGGCTCTGAAGGAATAGGGTTCCTCACAAACGTGGAAATAGCCATGGGGGCAAGAACTACAGTCCGTGACTCTTCCCCTTTCCTCTTTCTTCTGGGATGTAGGAGGGAGTGAGGAGAACTCTGGAGTGTGAAAGGATCAATGAGTCCACGTGCCTGAAAGCTGAGAGGTGCTTTGTCAGGTTATGGGGGTTTTGTTGACTTGGTCTTTATCTGTTCTGTAAGACAGTGTTATTTTAGAGACAGTAACACTACATCTTTATTTTTGAGTTGTGTGCATTACTGGTGATGGTTATTTTCTTTTACCCTGTCTCTTGATAGTATTTGGCTTGACTATCTGGTCTTTGGGGATAGTTCATTTTTTCTTTCACTGTAAAGCTACATGACAAAATGGAGCTTGTGATTGAAATGTCTGGATAGTTTTGTAATAATAATAAGCAACCAGAACACGAAATTGGAGCTACTGAAAATTTTTGAGCTATAAGATGTAACCAGGTACCGCTTATCTTAAATAGATGAGGAATCAAAATTGGTTTTGACATAATATTTTGGATTAAAATTGGATTTGTCTTTCCCTGTTGAATGCATACACGCTATCCTTTTCTTCTGCTTGCATGTTTTCTGTTTAAATAAACCTTTAGGTAATTTCATTCTATTTATTCATAGTTGATGCTTTGTAGACAAGAAATCTCAGTATTGGCTTTACTGATTCCTTTAACATAGCACAGTCTGAGCTATTTTTCTTTGGAAAGAATGATTTTCTCTAGCTAAACCTGTTGTTTTTTACTTGTTGATGTATAATGAGATAAATTTTTAAAGCAAACTTACTCAACTCAAGGATGATTTCATGTGAAGGTTTGAAGGATTAGGAGCATTTTAATTTCATTGTCTTCAACTTTGAATGTCTGTGCCTAATAATGTAATGGAATTTGACCAGTTTTAGCTAACTGGCAAGATTAGGTTGTGGTCAAACAAGGGCAATGTGACTATGCAAATGCAGTACCTTGCCTTCTGAACAATGTTGATTGGTATTTTAGGCTTTAGATGCAGAGGAAAGTAAAGGCGACTTTAAAATGGCACTTTAAAGTACTTCTCAAGGTCACCAAATCAATGCTAAAAGTGCCATTGGAATTAAGGACACAAGACTATGATGCAGCACAAAGCTTGTAAAAGGAACGTGCATTTGTTTTAAAATGTATTTTCCCCCATCATTGCTGCCCTAATAAGCAGTTGTACATATTATAGTCAGCTATATATGAGCAACTTCTGAAAATACCTAAGGGATTATAAACTTAGCACTAATTAAGCATAAATTTAGCTAACGTTAAGGTTTTCTAACCAAAGGATTTTTCTGGAAGGAGTTGGTTATGTGACATGTTGTATGGGTGATGTGCTGGGAAGAAGAGAACACTAACCTACAGCCCCCCTCTGATATCCCTCAGTCATTGTGACAGTTTTGTGTTCTGCTGATGTGAAGAGTTTAGATACTGAGCTTTGCTCAACACCAAGGAAGTCTTCTGGATAACTGCAACTCTCTAATTCTCAGTGAGTGTGCTTTTTCTTATGACAAAGAATACCTTTTTTTTTTTTTTTTGGTAACAATGTAAACCTTAAATTACCATGTGATGTAAAAACAACTCTGAAAGGGGGGGTGGTGAACATGTATGTTGGTGATCTAATAAACTGGATGAATGATGGTGTGCCAAAACTTGCTAATGATGCAAAAGTATTTGGATTAGGCAAGATTGAAGAAGACAGAAAATTGTAAGCGGAATCCAAGAAAGCTGGGTAAAAGGGAAACAGCAGATGATGTTGATAAATTCAAGAATATGCATGTTGAAGGGAATAATCAAATTACTTGTTCATGTTACTGGATTGTAAATTAACTATGTTTATTAAGGTGGGGAGGAAGATTTCAACAATGTTTTATTTGAACTTATGCACCTTCTTAATGCTTAGCATTGGGCAGAAAAAAACGCTACAGTTGTGCAATGTTGTGTTAATAACACAAGGGACATTATTAAACTGGTGCTCATATTCACCTGGAATAATCAACCTGTGATCTCCTATCAAAGAGGAGAGACTGGAAAATATTCATATGAACTTGAACTGGAAATACTAGTGTAGCGTCATTTCAAAGGGGTCAGTTAGATGAGTTGGTATAGATACGTGCAAAATAATGTTGCCATTAATAAGCAATAATTCCATTAGCCTTTAATTCAGTGACTATTTTTAGGGAGCAGTTTGAAAGACAATGTGTATAACACTCCCGCCAATCACCATTTAATTTTTAATTTTTTTTAATACAAATAATTGTAACACTGCCAAAGGAGATTGTATGAACAAAGATCCTAGTAGGGCGAAAAAGTGAACCATTCCTAGGGACAGGAGGAACAGTCACAGCTACAGCCAAAGGGGTGTTAACTGTAGTGCTGTAGGGCATAAATCAACACTATCTGATGGGTTGAATCTTTGATTTGCAATCTATCTGTATTGCAACTATCTATAAAATAAAATGTGGACTGATTTTCTGACTTCCCTGTTGAAAAGGCTGAAACTATTCTGAACTCAGAAAATAAGGTTAATGGGAAGGCCCTCATCTGTGAAGATGCGTAAAAGTGATGTGCTCCTTTGGGACTCCATTCTTTGAACAGCTACCCAAAGGACACTGAGTAGGGCCTTAGCACAGGAGAAGTTGGCAGTGTAGGAGAAGCGCAAGGTTACCAGTAGTTGTTTTAACTTGTGTTTGTGCAATTCTTTCTTGTTTTTACAACTGAGAAAATACTTTGCATTCCTAAGGTTTTTTAGATTAGCCCTTATCGTGGAACTCCCTCCTTTGAAAGGAGGCATTCACTACCTTGTAGATAAAATGCCTTTAGTTTTTTATTGATGATGATACTTAAACTAGGTCTTTGGACAAGCCTGGGCAAAATCAAGGGACTTTGCCAATCAGAGATTCAACTAATACAAGCCAGATCACATTTTGATGTCTACGTGCCGTTTTAAATTTGACCCCTTCCCTCAACACTTTCATTTGTTCTTTTGATGCAAAACTGTATCCTATTGGTAGTGGAAACCCTGTGTTTTCCGAGTACATGATATACAGTGCTTATCTCAGGCACTTTAAAAGGAAGACAATATGTAAAGGAATTTCTACACAAAATTTGTGCCTGCTGTTTACCAGGACAGAGGAAGAGGAGAGGGAGAAGCAATATATCCAGTGGCCTAATTCCCCATGTGCTGAGGTGGAGTAAAACTTCTGATGCCTTCAGTGGGAGAAGGCCTTGAAAGTCCTACCCTGATTTGTGAGAAAATCTGACTTCTCCCTTAAGAGCTTTCTGAAAGGCTTAATGTGAACAGACCTGCCTCAGAAGGAAGAGCCATGATTTGCTTTGGGGGTGATGGGAATTTATTTCAAAGGTTCTGGAAAACAGGCATCTGAAATGATGGCAATGTTTCGCTCCTCTTCCCCCCCCCCCCCCCCCCAGCTTGGTTGGCATAGTTTAAGACCTACTGGGTAGGACTGGTGTCTATTTAGATTCTTTGTGGTGTTGTGAAGTGTCAGTCTGTTTAGGAAAATGTTTTGGTCAGTTTACCAGATTAAGAAGTTGGCTGTTAAGGGGATGGTTGATGCAGTCTTTTGCTGGTAGACAGAAATACTGCCAGAGATTCAGAGCTCTGGTAGGTTCAGAACAGAGGGTGTACATGGCAAGTTTCTGCTTGTGAGCAAAACAACTTATGCAGATGTTTTTGAGTGAAGGTTCTGTGATTCCTTGCACCTTTGGCAAGGCTGTGTTGGGGGAATCTGTGACAGCAGAGGAAGCTAAATCATGGTGATGATACTTATATGCTGCTGCTTCCCACCTTGTGGTTCTTTCTGAGAACAGAGAAAGGCAATGGCAGGGTTTGCTTGCAAGTTTTCTTCCATGTGTCCATGTTCTTCTGAGTAGCTTGGTGCCCCCAAATGCATTTGTACATTTGTTGAAAGTCTTGTTCATAAAACAGAGCTAAAATAATACAGGAGAACATTATTGAGGCAGGTTAGCATTTAGCATCCAAATACATCCAATGAACAAATATGTTCATTGCTAGTAATTTCAATTCATTTTTTTATTAACTTTATTTCTGACAAGCAGGAAATAAAAGCTGCCATTTGAAGATGAAAGTTATTTATGCTTGTTACATATTTTAGGGCTTTTGGTATGCAGTTTAGTGTTTCAATACTACTTAATGTTATGCAGAGGAAAGTGTTTAAATAACTACAGTGCTGTATATGAAGAGTTAGATTTCATTTAATAATTAAATTTTTTTAATTCCTTTCTGTGTTGTGTAGAATGTGCCAGGAGCCTTACAGGTAGCATAAGATGTAATACATGTCTTGAATTACAATCTAAGGAAGAGGGGAAGAAATGGTTTGGTGCAATGGGCAAATGGTGTGCTGGGAAGAGCTGGCATGCATCTGAGGATTTTGGTTTCTTTGGTCATAATCCTGCCCTCCTCTGTAGCTGGTTTGTTCCTTGGGAGTTTTTCTGGTTTCTGTATTTAATTTTTAAATCATCATAAACATGTATTTAAATATGCAAATTCAGAAATGCACATTTCCTCTAAATTTACAGTTCAGTAATTAAGAGACAGTTGTCTCTGAAGGGAATTACTGACACCACCTCAGGACCTGACTTCATGAAGTGATGAGTTTCCCTGGAGCTGGAATGGAGGGAAGCACCTTTAGGAAGGATACAGTAGCTTGGAGTATGAGATATTTTCTGCTTGCTGTATGCTAGTTTTGATGTAGCTGTTCATGTTCTTTGTTGCTGGTGTAGAAACCTAAAACAGTTGCTCAAAGAACAGCTCTGAGTTTTTGTAGTACACATTTACATATAACTCTTCACTGCTGAAAAGGTAAATTATTAATGTACCTTATGTCAGTAGGATGTGCTTTCAAAACCATTAAACCTTGCCTAATGGTGGCCCAGTTGTTTCATCTGATGTACAAATGGGTTTATCCAGAGAGACTGATACATTCTTACAGTTTTCCTAGAACCTGATTTAGGTATGAAAATTGTGATCCATACACTAATTCATCTGTCAAAACATCGACAAGGGTTGGGTACACATTGGAGACAATTAGTAATTTTGTTCTAGTAGTCAGTAATGTGAACCTCTCTGTTGATATTATATAAGGTTTCTTTCCTACTTTTCTATTTTCAGATTGGGTTACAATACAAGTTCGTTAACATGTAGCTTAATTTTCACGCTGGCTTTATGTGTTCGGTGTCCTTGACAAGTACCACTAACTCTGCATACGGCTGTGAAATTTGCACTTCCTCCTCGCACTGCCCAACATCCCCCCCTGCGTTGTCCAGTGTCTGCCCCCACCCCCACCCCCCCGAGCAATACACCAAAATGGTCATGACTGCAGGACTATGAGCTTGCAATAATACCGTAAGTTCCATGCAAGTAAATCTGTTAAATGAATGGGGTATTCAGCTAACTTCAGAAAACACTGTCTGCTCTTAAATACCTCTTGGTTTTGCTTTCTCTTAGTTCTCCTTAGTAGTGTGGATTTACAATGTAATTTATTTTTTACTTGGGATGGAATCAGAGCAAATACGTTTCTCAGTCTCATCGTGTTGTATTCTGCAGAGAGGAACAGAGGATATGACAATGATAGGGAAGGATATCCTCAATCATTCCTCTATTTTCTTACGGTGAAAAAACTTGTGCATGGTTATCTTAAGGCTTTTTGTCACAGCCTGAGAGCTGTGGCTGCAGTGTGGAAAGCAGAACATGTTAGTTTTGTTGACTGCCTTTTGAAAAAGTTAAAATCTGGGAATTACAATAAAATAACACTTAAAACTTACATGTTAAAAAAGACCCTTTAGTAATAAAGTGAATAAAATAATTTTGTAAGATTAAGGCAGAATCTAGATTGTTTATCACAAAAAAACTTCCCAATAAGCTCTATGATATGTTGTGTTACTCTCTCAGGAGTAGTAGCTCTGTTGTGGGGACTATGTTAAAATAACACTTGACAGTCTACTAGAGCATTCAGTGAAGAGTTTAAGTCTCTGTCATAAAACCAGACAAGGTTCTGGCTTTGTAATCAGACAGGTCTCTTTCTACATAGTGGTTTGAAGTAATAAAATATTTTTTCAAATCAAACCCATGTGATATTAACTCCAGTAATTGTTATTTTTCTGCAGTTCTAAGGATGAAGATGAGCTGGGTTACTGAATTTGGGAAAAAGTTGAGGGGTTTAGTGGGGGTTTTTTTTTGGTGTTTTGGGTTTTTTTGGGGATGGTGTTTTTTGGTTTTTGGTTTTTTGTTTTTTTTTTTTTAGCTTGGGCATTTAATATGCATTCTTTAGCAAAGAATCTGGTAAAACAATAGTATAAAACCAATCCAGATATCTTGAAGTAAATAGTTTTGGCAGTATAGTGTTTTGGGGCCTTCACAAACAAAGTGATGTCCTTTGCAATATTTCATACGCTGTACTGGGACTTTGATATGTGCTTCATTTGCTTTATCCCGAGGCATTTGAGAGACCATATATCCATTCACCCATGTATATTCCTGCCCTGGCTGTGGCTGTCTTGAGGCATGCTGCCCAAGCTATTTTCACACTAGTTATGCTGGGTGCTTTGTACACCAGGTTTCTTCAGGTGTCAGTAGTCCTGCTCTCTACAACATGCTCCAAGCAAGGTGCTAAATGCATCTCATGGAGAACCAGTGTGGGTAGGAACTGTTTGTGTGATGACTTAAAATGTAGATTTCCTCTACTGCTGTCTCAGTGAAGTAATTTTACTGGCATGTGTGGTGATCTGTGTACAGGGGTCAAACCTAAAGGAATTTGATCAGTGTAACAAACTGATAGTGCTGGGTATCGAGTGCTAACTGCAGCGGAAGGGACTGTGCAGCAAACAGTGCAGAACCTGTTCTGGATGATGTTGTCAGTGTCAGGTGTTTTATTAAGTCTTTATGCAGTGAGTCCTCCACCTGTTAAGATAAAAGATTGAGGAGAGCTTGAAATGTTTTTTTGTTTTTATTTGGGGGGGGGGGGTTTGTAGTTTTGTTTTGGTTTAAAACATAATATATCTCTCATTCCCATAATGGGAAAGAAATATAGGAAAGGCAAATTAAAGTTATGAAATATCAAAGGTATATGGTTTAAGAGTATTTCTGTCAACTGATGAAAACCGCTAATATGTAGTCTCCCAAATGTGATGTGCCTTATTACAGGTTTTGTATGATTAGTCGTGTGCTGCCTATCACCATAACCATTGTGGCATTTTGCATTGGATAAGTGATGTCTAGACATGGCTGTAAGCTTTACTTCTGCGGTTTATCTCTCTCAGGAGTTAGAGATGTGTCGGACAATGAAAAGTTCTCTTTGTATTTAGGCGACTTTGAAATACTGGAATCAGTTACAGTATTCTGTTGCAGTATTCTGTTGCAGTATTTGTCTGTATATGCCTTTAAAGACTACATGTCAAATCTTTCGTATTACATTTTCAGTGATTTGTATACTTTCATCTCTGTGACAAGGAATATGGCAATGAATGGTGGTTCTGAAGATTTGGCAGAAGTATAAGCAGAAGACGTTATCAAATATGTGGAAGCAGTTCATGTACTGTGTTCAAATATAGATGTGTTAGTTTGTGAACAGTGAGAACTTTACAAGGACAAACTGCAGGGTCAGAGGAAATAAAAAACAAAAGAATGCCCAATTGCTATGTCTGGAAAGAGCACTGATTACTCTGTCCTTGTCCTCCCGGGATCATCTTGATGATGACAACTGTGTCTTACGTCCTTTGACCAGCTAGACTACAAGGCATAGGTAATTGGACTTTTGTTAAGTTAAATTCAGACCTCTTCCTGGAGATAGTAACGGAGCAAGCAGCACAAGTAGACCAAAGGGGCTCAGAGTCTTATGCAAGAGGAGCCAGTACAATACATATGGATTCTGAGATACGAAAAGTTTAAGTATTGCAGTTGGGTGCATACTGGCATTGTAACTCACCTTGTATCGTTCTGTTACATGCTAGGAGAGCGGAAAATTACAACTCTGTTATTCAAGACCGTAGTAAATCTAGTTAATACCTCATACTTCTGACACATCTGTCAATGTGGTATCATGATTATTTACCTTGGCACTGTAAGCTCCAAGCAGGAAGTCCAGCTGGTGAGCACTACAGCCCAAAGCCTCTGGCATACACTTACTGGCCCCATGGCTGCCAGCGTAACCTGCAGCCCTCCTTACTAAACCAGAGTGTTCATGTGAACAGAGGTTTGCAGGATCAGGACATCAGTTTCCAAAGGTGAGTGTGTGAAAAGGGGTCAGTAACTTTTGACAGCTTGTTGCAAAGTAACTTCTGTTAGAGGATTATTACTTGCAAAGTCAATTGTTATGACCTTATTTTAAAACAAAAAGCTGTAGTGGTGAGATTGATATGCTTAACCTGAGTTCCTTTAGGACATTTTTCAGCTAGGTCTGGGAATAAGTAAACACCTAAAATAATCTCTGGTTTTGTCATTTCTTTGGTAGCGTGCGTGCTTCCTGTGTTATGAAAGTCATCATTAGATTAGCTGTGTTTAAGCTTCCTGTCTCACCAGGGTTTTTTCCATGATTTTTACGATCTCTTTCAGGAGCTACCAATATCATGTTTCTGTAATAAAGGCTTCACTTAAATTATGGGATTTTTCTATTTTTTTTCTCTCCACTTTCTTGTCTAAAAATATCTTTCTAACTCTGTAACTTTCTCAGATTTTTTTTTTTTTTTTTAATGGCAGATGCTATTGTAATAACATGCAGGCTAGGAAAGCATACCACCACTTCTGTCTGCAATTAGTGCTCTTTCATAATTTGTACAAAAAAACTGAACAGCCTGTTTAGCTGTATCACTTCTTATTCTCACTCTGTGAAGTGCCCTAGGATTTTAAATGAACTTCCAAGTGTGGTGTATGTGCTGTAGGAGCAGTGGCCTTCATTGTGCCAGAGATTGGTGACTCCAGTTTGCATGAGTCAAAAGAGGTCATAGGATCATAGAATCATTTAGGTTGGAAAAGACCTTTAAGATTGTTGAGTCCAACTGTTAACCTAACACTGCCGAGTCCACCACTAAACCATGTCCCTAAGCACCATTAGCATATGGCGTCATGGTGGGGGTATTTTCATTGCTTGCTTTCGGTTTGTTAGGTGTCTGCGTGTCAGGAAGAGAGGTTACCTCTGTGGTATCTCAGGTTAGACAATAGAAGTGTTGTGAGCTGTGTTGTTTACCTGGTCTAACCAACCATTATGCTACTTTTCTTGGCCTCTTGTGGGGAAAATGCTGTTGTTTAATAGATAACCCTTCAACTGTGAACTCTGGCTGAGAAAATAAGTAACTGAGATGGACAGTGTCATGTTTGGCTTATCTAGGGTAGAGATATTGAATACAGAAGTCTTGAAATATATAGGGTTTAGCATATTCTCTTACCATTAAGCATGGAGACTGTGGGCACTGAAAATAACTGACATGCTGGATTTCATATGTGCTCATTTAAGTAAATTTACATCAAAGCAAGAGGTATATCTAGACAGGAGGTTTTAAAGCAAAAAGTGGAGCTGAGTTTTCAGAACAATGAGGTAGAACTCCTCCAGGACAGTCCCATCTTAGTCCGACCATGGGCAAACATTTTGCCGTTACTGCCATACCCTGCTGAAACTTCTGTGTGTCTCTTATGGTTGTCTCATTTTCCATTAATAGATATCATTTGCTTGCCAGGGTGTGTGTTTGCCTGTAATGTTGGTGAGATTGCAAATTCTAGTGTAAGTGAAGATTGAAGTAACAGTTGAATGTGAAGATCTTTAGGACTGTCTTTAGGTTTTACCCCTCTGATTAAACTTTTTTTTTGACTATACAAATGCAGCGCTGCCTTGCCAATTGATGTTTCTTTGTGGTTTTCATATCAAGCCTTGTGTTATTGCCATAGAGTATGCATTAACTCCTTTCATGTTCTTTTGCCTTCAAATGTAATACCGAATTTGGGAATTATCAGGATAATAATTAGATTTGGGATTTCATATTTAACTTTTTGGGGACGATAAATAGTTTCTTGATTCTTTACATGCTAATTTTTGCCTAAAACTTTCCATGACAGCTTGTTTCTATGTTCACTGATCCGTTTATTGCATCATCTAGGCTCTTTCTAAATAAGTAGCTGTGGTAGAATTGAATGGGAGAGTTTGCCCCAATTTGACACCAGCATTCTCAATAAGCCACTAATTCAATTCTGTGTTTTCCTAAGCTGTGGCAGCACTGCTGTGGTATAAAATCTTGAACTTACTTCATAATGATGCTTTTCCTTTGTAGTTACTAACTGTTGTTTACTTTGTCTGCTTCTAAAAGCTATATATTATTTTAGTGACAGGTTTGTATTTTGCGTTTTTAGCCTATGACCGCAGTAACAAGTAGCTCCTTCCCTTCCCTTAAAAGATAGTTTCAGGGTCATCCTAATTGAATGCTTTCACTCACTTGCCTATGGTGTGCTCTTCATTTGAGCATCATTGTCTTGATGGTAATTAAACAAAAGCCCAATTAAGTCTCACGCTATACTGGGAAGTAGCTTGCCAGAATTTGACAGTGGAACAAAAGATGTTTCATTGACAAATTTCTTCAGAGGAAAATGTCTCAGTGGAGGTCTGTAAAGCAGCACATGTGATTTTAGGCACTTACTAGCTACCGCTTTTAAATTATTTTAAATCTATGTCTGAGCCTTCTGCTCTGCTGTGAAGATGTGGCTCAAAACACTACATTTGCTGTAGAGCTAATTTCTATCCACCAATAATGTGAAAGTCCCCTTGAAACATCGTCTTTCCAAAGTAGGTGAGATGAGAGTGAGCAACCTCTTAGCTTCTTGGAATATTTCAACACAGGGCTATATGATAAAAAGACAGGATTAAAAACTTTCTTTTTTTTTTATAAGCCTGTAAATTTCACTTAACTGAAGCCATTGTAGTTATTACTCTTAATATTTTTGTTTTAAAATCCATAAATCTGAAGAGTCACTTTAAGAGTGGAAAGAGAAGAATGCATTAGAACAATGTTTTTTTTCAAACTGTGCCTTGCATGGCTGTTGGCATTCATCCTGATGGGTAAAGTGGTTTGAGAAAGGGGAGGGAGCACACGAGATGAAGAGGAAAACAGCACAGAAGAGCCTGCTTCAATGGGACTCTTTGTAATAGTTACAGGACCACTGCCTTATTGCATGAAAACTTGTAAAATGTGTGAAAAGAGAACTTTAGTTGGGTCCCCAGCTTTCTCTCTCTTTTGCTGTTAACTTTTCCATTTGAATGCCATAGCTCTGTATCCCTGTATATCAAAACCAAGACAATAATGGTCAACAGTTCCAAGTACGTGTGTACATTACTATGTTTGATTTCCACCAAGCCATAAACACTCTTTGTCCTTTGCCTTTTACTAGCTATTGGCTTGGCTATTCCTTGTGGACAGGAAAGCTGTGTTTAATGCTTTGTAAAGTGGCCATCGGTTCCTTGCTTTTATCTCTATTCAGCGTAAATTATTTTCTGCAAGGCCACAGAACTGTTCTGGCCAAGCTTTGCAGGTGTCCCTTGTGGAGAGCTATTTCAGGGTAAAGACTTAATCTTACTGTTTCTTTCCTCCCCTTCTCTCTGTTTCATCTCTCCTTGAAGAACGCTAATTCTGAATGATAGGAGCCCATGTTTTGTTTCCTCCCTCCTCCTTGGCTCGCATTTGTTGTTGTTTTTTTCTCATTTTCAGAATTAACCCTCAACTGGATAGGCTGAAGTATATTCTTTTACCCTTAAGCTTGGAAACTTGGTGTGCACTGCCATTGCAATATTTCTAAAGGGAAATTCAGCCCATAATTATCAAATTAGATGCACATTCTGGTTCTTTGGCATGACTTTACTTCTGCCCATCTGTTAGGTTGGCACTCTGCCCCTCTCAGAAAGTAGCCGACCAGTTTCAGCTGAGCAGCGGAGCCAACCAAAGATGGGTTAAGAGAGGCAGCCCGCAGAACACTTTATGTTCGATTCCTCTTGCCAAAAGCTCTTCCTGTTTGCAAACAATGTCAGCTTAAGCCCATATGCTTCATTACATGGGATGACATCTGTGGAGACAGATGCAGGGATGGCAATACAAATGACATTTGATAAGGAAGGGCATATGTTATGAAACCAGACACCGCTATGAGTTTAAGATCCTGTCTGTGCTGCACGTGTGTACACAGAAATATAGATTGCTTGTATATTTTGTTGTGTAAGTGCATTCATCAGCCAGGGTTGGGCTTTTGAAGTGCACCAGCATTCAGGGTTTGTGTTAGGTGTAACTGCAGTGGTGTGATTAGTTTGTTGCAAATTATTAGCCTAGATCAGTATTTTGCTTCAGCACTCTTTGAATGGTAACGTGCATTAAAGGTCCAGTAGTTTGCACCGTGCAAGGAAACACATTTGGATAATGACAGTGAGAGAGGTGTCAGTTGTACACAAGAGGATTCTGCTGTGGACTGCCTTTCTGGAGCATTTCAGTGTTATCTTCCAAAATGTCTTCTAGGAAATCCACTGATTTCAACATTTAGAAATACATTTGGATGTAAGTTTTACACATCTGGGTAGAAGAGGTGTAAAAACCACCATCTTTTGAGTAATCTCTTTGCCCCTTTGCTAGATTATGCTTCTTTTTCACCAGAGGTCAGGTTTCTACCCCTGCTTTTTGGATTTACAATGTGAATATCACATTCAGAAAATAAGTTAATTCTAATTAGATACAATCAAATTAAGATCTAGTTAACTCTTTTAAACTGACTTTCACATTCTAAGCATGTCTGAGGCAAAGTAATTTATTTTTCTACTTCAAAAATAGCTTTTTGTTGTCATGTGTGTGGTACAGCAACATATATGCAAACAACAAAGGACACAGCATTGTTCTTGGAGCCTTCCAGACAGACCAGCCATGTTGAAGAAATGATGCAAAGTTACAGGAAAAGAGAAGGAAGAGCAAGTAGTGGTCCTAGCACAGCAACCTGCGAGGTCATTCCTCTGAAGCTGGGAGCACATCACAGAGAAGTGACTTCAGAGAGCCACCAGTGAACAGGAAAGGAGGAAAGAGAGGGGTTCTCCAGCAAAGTGGGTTTGGTTGCCTGTGCTGCTGCCTCCAGAAATTTCGAGACTGCATTTAGCAGAAGACTTGTTTTGCAGTGGCAATAAGGAAGCAGGGCGGTTATTAGTAGATATAGAGAGTTGGCCTCAATCACAACAGCACCAAAGGGGAAACGGCAAGTGAGGGTTCCCATCAGTTTATGGTGAGACAGGGAGGAACTTAGTGTATGTGGAAAAAATGCCTTTCTCTGACCGTAATGTGTCCTCATGTTGAGGGTGTCAGAAAGTCAACCGTAAGATTCAGACCTTGAAGGAGAATTTAAGAACCCTTCTTGTGTTCTCCAAATTGCCAAGGCTTATGGAGAAGGTAGTAAGTTTTCTTTAAATAAATTTTTTGCTTAATCCATTTTACCAAGCTGAAGAAAAGATACTTTTAAACATTTTCACTTTGATTTATATGGTCAGCAAAGTGTTAATCTCAACAATTCCAAGCAAACTGTTTTGATCCTGATGTGTCACATAAAGTGATATTTGTGGCATTCACACACAGGAGTTGATTTATTTCTGTCATATTTAATGTGAAATACTGTTAGCTTGGTATTTAATTTGCAAATTGTACATTGAGTAAATATATTCTGTTGCTTTATAGCACAAGCAAAAAACCCCATGTGCAGTATTTGGAGTATAGGCCTTACCAGCCATACTTGAAAAATACATTTTTAGTGTTTGGGTGAACGGAAACCACACTTTTGAAGAAGATGAATAGATATGGGCAAAATGAATCCTTGCATTAAAATGCCAAAATACCTTGGCTGTGGTTTCTGTATCCCTTTAATGGAGTTAATATTTGGTGTTCACAAAACTGGGAATGTTTTTTGGCATTTTGTCTCAGTTTTTATTGAAAAACATTTATCCAAGTGAAATAAGGTATTTATATCTTTAGATATGTAGGACTGCAATGAATAGTTGCCAGAAGTTGACATAATTTCTCTAACAAGCTGTTTTAATAGTTCTTATACATTAAAATCTTTTTGCTGTATTTGAGGAACTTCCTGTATTTTCCATGTCAGGTCTGGTGATTTTGGAGAGCAGGTGACTTCTGTTTTTCATTCATTGGGATTTATTTTTGGAGCAGTTCTTGAAATGATGACACTCTTTTCATGGTGGCTTGAAGACAATGTTATAGTTGCTAACTAGAAGAGCTCCTAAAGTGTATATAGTTGTTAAACACTTGGATCTAATGTTGTTTATTCAATTTGCAGTGTTGTGGTGGGGAAACCAGTCTGGGGGAAGAGGATTTCCTTAATCGTACCGATACAATCACTTTCCCTGTACAGCTTTTCTTCTGCACTTCCAGAAGGATAATTTCCCTTCTACTTTGGATTAGACAAAGGAATTCTCCAAAGCATTTAGGAGCATTGGTTTCTCTGGTTGGTTGGGGTTATTAAGAAACCTTAGTACCTCATTGCCACCTCGTATACATCTCAGTTGTTTTATCTGTAATAAGAGGTTAATAATAATGATAATATCGGATTTTTATTCCCCTCCCCCCCGCAAAGTGTTCCATCATCATGGTAGAAAGATTCTGCCAAGTATCTTTCTATATACAGTAAGGTATGACTGATTACACTCATTAACTCATTCCTTAAAGTGCCTCCATTCAATACAAATAAACACTTCCCTATTTTGTTTCCAAATTGGTTTAGTAGCTGCAAAATGTGATTTCTGATAGCTGTCCAGACTAGATGAAAATTCAGTGCAAGTAACAGGGATTAAATGATAGAGACTCAAAATGTGTGCCGGTATTTCTTTTCTCACTGTATTAAACTGCTAAAAATTGCACCTATTTGTAAAATGTGCACCTTTATATTAAATTGCCTAGGCTTTGCAGAAATACAATGCTTCTGATGCATTTAATGTCAGTGGTTTTTATAGTTTGCAGAAAAGTTGGCCTTATTTTGCAAGATATTGAGGATACTTTTATAATTCACTTGTAAATTTTTTTGATGCAATAAAGCATGGCTTAAGTCCGCAGTGTTTTCAGTTATCAATGGGTCTCTCTGCATGTACATCTACATGTACTTTTTTCCTATTGAAGAATCAAAAATTCATTTTATTTTGGTTACACGATGAATTGCACTGCTTAGGCAAAGTAGCCAGAGGAGGCTTTGGCTTTCCTTGGCCTGCACTGTATTTTAATGGCAGCATTGCTGGAGACGACAGGCACTACTAAAATGGAAGAAAGTTGCTTGACTTTCACTTTTTTTCCTCTGTGAATTGACTGTTAGTGTTGCTGTGCCTTGCTGTGCCTTCTGTATTTAAATGTTGCTACAGAGATACATATTCTGGGCTGGTTGGTTTTGGTTTGGGTTGGTGTTTTTTTGTGTGGCTTCTGAGGTTGGCTTGAGTTGGTGGGACAGGAAGAGGACTGGTAGGCACATGAGGCATTGCACAAGGTGCTTTAGTAATGGGAATTGTCTTTTCTTCAGCATTTACTTTTGGAAAATTGCTGCTCTTGCTGCCTTGTGTGGCTGTTAAGTGATTTCAGCGTGCTGATTTTTTCAACGCAAGCTCTGACATTCTGCCAGCCATGGGATCAGGCTCTGCAATCCAAGCCAACTATATAGGCTGTTTGTTGCAATTTTAGGATCAGCACTCAGTTCTGAGGAAATTGGTTGCCTGGTGCTACCAGCCCAGCAGTTGCATGAGACTTCAAAACACTGATCTAACATGCTGGAGAAATAATTTTTATTTACAAAAACTCTCCTGTCAGTGCTTACTGGAGAATTTAGATGTTATGAACTTCTTTAGATAGGTCACCTCCAGTAGTGATGGCTTAATTTGAAAAGCCTGTTTGCCTGCCCTTCTGGTACAATAGTAGCAGCTCTCTCGAGAGGAGGAGTAGAACACCTCTGAGATACCATCTGGACCAATGTGAGGATCAAAACAATTCTCTTTTAGAGAAGAACTGAAAGGAATTCCAAAACTTGAAGGCTGCCATATTTTGCTTACCACATGCTCTGAGTGTGGAATACCTTGACACCTGCCAATAATGGGGAAAACAATGAGGTATATAACTTGCTACTTTTTTGAAATGTGCTAAATTAAATTAACAGATCTTTAGATAGGTAACACCATTGATTTTATTTTATTTTTTTAAATAGAACAATGATTATGCCTGCATTGTAGTGGCTGAATAATAGAGCAATAGAACATTACTAGCAAAAGGGATTTCCAAATAATCTTGGAAATTCCATTCCCTTAATTATTTTCTTTACAGACACAACTTGCAGCTTAGACAAGATTCAGAGTGGCCATGGCATTGCAGTTCTCTCCTAATGATATTAATCCTAACCATGATAACTAATGATACTAATCCTCTGATGCAAACTTTCCGCTACTGTGATCATTTGTGCACAGAGCTTTGGAGATAGGGGAGAAAAAAAATGTCAGCAGCTAGATGGTTACTTGAGGAACATGCAAGTTAAACACCTGACATCTGATGAGTCACCCTCCAAGTATGTGTGATTGAATGATAGTTAATTGATTGCCACAGTTGATTAAGACCAAATGTATCTGAAATGTGGAACACTGTTTTTGAATGTAGTAAGAAGTGCAATATGAACACCCATAGTTTACAGACCTTACTACAAAATACCTGTCTGCAAAAACCCCCACAGTTGTCCTCAGAAATAAATTTGTGTGTTAAGTGTTTGTTGCTGTCAAGCAAGTATTTCTAACAATTTTAACACTGTTTAAACATTGTTGTTGTTAATTGTTTTCTAATAGTAGTAAGTCTTGATGAGAATTGCTACACCTGGTCATTTTCTGGTTGACTCTTTCTTAAGGAAGTAACCTGCCTGTTCAGAAATTTCCATGCTATCTTGACTTAAAACTGTATCCAGGCTCTGATTGTAAGAGCAAAATGCAAATGTTGTACCAACATTTTTTTTACGGTCCCCACGTTTAGCAAGACAAAAGTTCAGTCTTTTGGGACAGACACTAAGCAGGTAATATACTAGCATAAATCATGGTGAGATACGTTCTGTAATGTATATGTGTTGGGAACATACAGGGTAGGAATTCAAGAAGTTTTGACCTACCTGATGCAATAGCTAAAGGTAGAGGTTGTTGTTCATCACAAAGTTTCATTTAGCTGTATCAGCTTTTCAGGGAGAAGAGACTATCATCTAGTAAGCCTCAAACAACTGTTGTAAATAATGGATCATTTCAAAATGCGATTATGGCTGTAATCCTACAGGATGCAGGTTGGGTCTGGGCATTGACAAACAGGCCTGTTGGAGAGTCAGAATGCCACTTGGCCTCCCACAGCTGTGTTGTCATTGACCATTAGTTGTACAAGCAGCTGGTTATTCAAGTGCTTAAATATAGATTGAGGAGCTTAGCAGTAAATAGCTATTTAACCGATCCGTGTTTCTAGTACAGTACTTAAGCCAAGATTTTCTGGTGCAAAAGATGTCTGACTGAACAGTAATGATACTATGGATTTAAAAAAAAAAATTGCTGAAAATACAAATAGTGAAATTTTGTGCTGGATTCACTAGCAGCAACTCATCGCTGGAATGTGAAACAGCAGTCCAAAATCATTTGAAGTGTTTATAGATAGAGTATTGAAACGGTGAAGCTGTTTGGAATGTGAGGTTTTGAAACAACTAATCCAGGGCAGTGCTTATGTTCTGGTTATTTTGTAGATGCTTTTATATCTTTCAAAGGAGTTATGACCATTGTTTCTGGTATTGTATGTACCTAGTGCACAAGCTTTTAGTAAATTACCATTGTTAGACTTGCATCTTGTTAAACAAACATAGATTGGAACAGATTCCATGCTGTAAAATCAACCACATGCAAGACAACTTCTTTGTGCATGTGGGTTATGTATCATTTCCCCTCAGGAATTAACAACATACCTTGAACTCCACTTTTTAATTTGATTGAAAGAGAGAGCCTTGCACACAGAAGAATAAAAACTCTCGGACTCTAATCTCTTAATCTCCATAAAATGCTCGAATGTTTAGCTTTGATAATATATGAAACAAATCTGGTGGTCCGTAGCATTTCTGATGTGCATTCCCTTTTTTTTTTTCCAGCAAAAAGAAATCAAAGCAGACATAAAACAATGCATGACAGATGGGTTAGTGTTGGTGAGAGTTAGCCCTCAAGCATGAAGAAATTCCATAGCTCTAACTCTCCCTTCTAATATGCTAGTGGAAAGTCATTTCAGTGGCCTGATGATTCCTTTGCCGAAGTTTTCCTGCCAGTGGGATCAGCATACACTTTGTGGACTCCTGTATTAGCTTTCAATGCTACACAAGAGACAATCCAGGACTAATGTCAAGAAACTGAACATTTTGGCTAACAAGCTTTTGTGCTGGGAGGCAGATCTTCTGAAAAGTATGTGGAGTCTTCCTCATGCTTGGGATTAGGAACTGGTTGAGGTTCAAAATGAGGCAACTAAAGTAAGAAGATGCACATAGCAGTCCCGGCTCTAGCATAGCTTTTGCAGTCAAAGAAACAGTTCACAAAAATAATCTATGTAAGGGGGAGGAAGATCTTTCAACTCTGTTTCCTACTTAAATTTCCAAAGGGAGATAGTTCTTGGGGTCTGCAGAGTCCAAAATGGAACATACTTCCCTCCCACCTTCCTCCAGGGTAGCAGGAGAGAACTGAGCCCTGGTTTTGGCACATACTCATAGGTGAGGTGATCTCCAAACATGTTGCAACTACTCTGCTATAATTAGTCTCCTAGTGCAAGGAGGTTCAGCTTTTGTTTTTTAAGTCTCTAGGGCTGGAAGAGTGGTTTTTTTGTTGTTGGTTGTTTTGGTTTTTTTTAGTAGGTGCAGTGGTTTGATCTTTTCATTGTAAATATCTCATACAACTAGCATGTCCTTGTTGTCTAAATGTAGGCAAAATATACATTTTAGAAGAGCTTTTAGCTCTTAAAGTAGGTATCTGCTCTTTGTATTGAACCACTTGTCCCTGATATTTTTCCAACCTTTGGGATATTACACTGGAATTTGAAAAAAAAAAAAAAAAGGCTAAATAAAATGGCTTCAGAGGAGGACTGCCTGCCTGAAAAGCCTGCTCCAGAAATGCTTGTAGGACCTAATCAGAATAAGAAACAGAGCAAATACTGGCATTACATGATGTGTGGATTAGACTGGCAGGAAACTGGACCATGGTTAACTTCGCTTGTGTCTGCTGAAAACAAACTGAACCCCACACCCACACTGTTGGTCTTAGTCTTTAAAGTTTTGTTGGCAAAGCTCTGCCTTTTAGGAGTGGGAAAACAAGTCATACCCACAATAGACACAGTTATGCTGGCAAAAAACTTAGTGTAGTCTGCCAGTTGAATGAAATCCTTTGGCATATGTATTTTATTCCATTCAAGGAAAAGCCTTGGCTACCCCTTCCCTGCCCCCCATTCCTTTTTCTCCAGCCCAGCAGAAACTGTGTCTGCACTACTGGGATTCACAGAGATAACACTGCCGGTGCAGTCCCTTTTAAGTGTTGGTAAGCCATTAGAAGAAGCTGCCATCATCTCAGATCTTAATTTGTTTCAGTAGATAAACAGAAAAATGCTATCAGAGGAGATAGATCACTGAGTGCAGAAATTGCATGAAAAGAGTAATGCAAGTGCTGTCAGAAGTGCCAGAGCCTCTGATGAGATTCCTTGGGACTTGTCAGTCTTAGTCTACCGACTTAACTTTCTCAGTGACATGGTTTTGCCTGGAGGCAGCTATAAACCATCAAAATATAACAGGATATCTTGGCATGACAGGGAGATCTCTGGGATCTAGGTCTCCCAAGGCTGTGACTGGCTTATGTAAGCTATTACCAAGTAGAAGCTCCAGTTCTGTAGTGATTTTTAATTGTTTGTTTGTTTTCTTTTTTTAAAAAAAGAAAAAGTTGCATGGTTTTTGCACACCAACAACTGCTCATGGAAGATAAGAAATTGCAGCAGCCGAAGCTTTAGATTTATTGCTGTGGTCAATTTCCTGTTATTTTTAATAGGATATGGCCCTTCCACTTCTAAACTAGTGAGCTGTATCAAAGGGACTGTATCTTGTTTCAAACCACTTGGGTCCTGAACACATGCTCATGCCCTGGTCTTGTGCTTCCTAAGCCACATTATATCTGGTTTAACTTTTTGTGTGTGTGTGTGTTTGCGCACATGTTTCAGCTCCCTGTGATGTGGATTTTTAGGAGCCCTTGCTTGGTTTGTTTTAAAGTTATATTATTTGAAAAGAATTTGTGTCGAGGTTTGCTCAGCACAGGCAGTGGAAAACAAGGCATTACCTGATTGTCAGGGCACCTCTGGCCCAGCGCTCTAGCCTGGGTCACTGCATGGGTCGGAAATTAGGGAATTCTTGGCTGGCTGCTGGGAGAGAGATTCAACCACTTTGCAGTGCCTGAGTGGCTGGAGCAGGGGGAGGAAATCTGGCTGGTAAACTTTTAGCAGATAAAATTTGGGTTAAAAAGCAAGGTTTTAACAGAGGGAAATTAGTGGCATGTATCATTATTTTCCCTTGATTAATATTTGGATTCTTTTGGCTGTTTTCATTCAAACACATTTTGAACACTTAGTAGTCAAAATATCCCAATGGTCTCATGTGTGATTAAAAATAAGGAAACCGAAAATTAAGTGAGGTACTGATGAAGGACCACAGAGAAAGTTAGAGGAGGAAAATCAGCTGGCCTGTAATTTATAAAGTCTTGGTAGGACTTTGAGATGAGAGTGTTAGTGCCCTGCCATGGGATCCAGCATAACTTGATGAAATTATGCAATGCAGTTGTAGTTTGGCAAGCTAAATTAGTAATTGCAATTATTCAGTGGCTATTTCTAGACTTTATAGTAAATTTCAAAACTGCCCTTTAAAAAAATTACTCTTTTGTTTTCAGTTGGACTGTCTACAGACATTTTGGGTTTTGCTGAGCTTGGGTAGTTACTTTGTCCTCAGACAGTCTGTTTAGAATTGAGTGATACTAATGAGCAATGAAGTTAATTTCAGTTGTGTATACTTTAATGTTTTTATTAACCAAGATAATCAAGCTGCAAATCAGACTGAATGGGAGGTGCGTTTTTGACCAAATTTTTACCAAAGTTAAGGCCAGGAGGATAAATCTCTTGGGATTTAGCATTAGCAGCTTCTTGGTTTGGACAATGAATTTTTTGATTCCATCCTTAGAAAGTGATGAGTCCTGTCATACTTTTGACATCATGATAATCCAGTTATTTATTCTTTGTCCTGCATAGGATTCTTTTGCCTTCTGTTAATGATGTTGTCAACAAATAAACCCAAGCATTTAAGATCATCCCAAGGTTTTTTAACTTTGTTTCTTATGGTATTTGTGATTGGTACAATCCTGTGGGGTGTTTCTATGAACAAGAGCTGGGGAGGCAAAATAAATATAATTTTCAAGTCCAGATGACCTGGAAAGTTTAAATAGGATTCAGCAAGCCCTGAGGAGTGGTAAACTTGTCTGCTGCTTGTGGACAAGAGAGAGAAATGCAAGGCAGGTTTCAATTCTGAAGGTGAGATAGCAATTCTTGTTTTCATTGATCTCGTTAATAGTACCTTTAAGAATGAAAGCGTTTTAAAAATTGCATAATACAATCTGAAGGTATAGCTGAATTATAAAGCTTGTTCATAACTGAAACTAACCAGCTAAATCAGTTGCTAATTAGACAGTTTGTAATTCTGAGGAACTGGATTTTGTTGATAGGAATAAATTTTGCTGGTGGTGGAGAGTAGTGACTTTTACTAAGGAGAGCACTGCTACCTTTACTGGCTGCTTGAGATAAATATAAGGGCCTCTTCACATCTTGGTTTTGGCATCAATTTTCCAGTGTTGAGACTCCATTTGTAAGGAGAATCTGGCCTTTTGCTCCAGAACCTCTAACATACAGGGGGTTTATCCATTTTTTCATTTTAGATGCTTGCCTTTGTTTACTGAGATCTCTTCATACAGAAGTAATGTGTGCTGTAGTGAACATAAATATTTTCCTTTAAAGGTTTTAATATATTTATGATGTTGCCTAAAACTAAAGTAATAAATAAACTTTAAAATTTAAGCATGCATGATTTGTTTTTACAGTTAGAATGGGAAAGAATTTATATTTAGCATCTAAAATATTTTAAAACAGTGCATCTCCAAAGGTTTTCTGTAGCTTTATGTCAACAGAAAATGCATTCTCCACAGAAGCTTTTGTGCTGCCAGTTCTTATTTAAAAATAAACAAACAAAAATCTACTTTATTTCAGAAAACTCTTTACTAATAGTGTCCTGTGTTTCCTGGCTAGATCACTTGCTCAAGGAGGTCTGTGGCTGCTTATCGTGTTCCGGACCATCTATGTTTATATCCAGGTAGTTGTTTTGAGACCTTTGACTTTATTTAGGGCTGGAAAGCCAAACAAAAAACGAAAGCAAATTTCAATTGTCTCCCATTTTTTTGTTTGGTTGGGTTTTTTTAATTATTTTTATTCTGTATTCCCCTTGGGACGTTCCTAATACAAAAATGCTGGATTTTACTCCTATGTTATGAAGGTGTGCTTGCATGCAATAAAATTATCTAGCTCTCTGCTTCAGATTCAAGATATGAAAATCTCCCAGTTAAGTTTCTGGAAGATTTCTGGCCAAATTCTGTAAACCAAACCACAGCAACTTTGGGAAAAAATGCATATAAATTACATGCAGACGTTACAGTTTTTTTCATGGAGCCATAATCATGCCAATCTCAGTGCGTATTAACGTGACATAGGGCTTGAAAACGGCTGCAAAGTCTCTAAAGGCATTATCCTTCTCAAAGCTTTTCCATTTTAGAAAAATTAGCTTACCAAGCTGCCAATAAGATGTGATGGCTTTGACTCTAGTCAGCCCATTTCAGATGCAGAGCCCCCAGAAACCTTGTTTCCCTCGTGGGCACTTGCCCAACTCAGTCCTTACTACCTTCTGCGCACATCATGTACTGTCATAGTTCCTTTCCGTCTAACTTGTAATAACTGTTTGTTTCTTACCATCTTTTTCCCCACTGCTGGAGCAGGAGAACTGTTTGTCTTTCTAAAATTAGATATCCATGGATACATATAATATTTTTCTCTGTTTAAACTTGGCAGTTTAAATTGCGCATGGAAAAGTAAAGTATGTTCCACTACAGGAAGCCTGCATGCTGTATTCTTCATTTACAGGAGAATAAAATGTTACATGGAATATTTCACTCTTTGTTCTGTAGAAGGAAAACAATACTTACAAAAGCTGGTTTATACTAATGCCTATAGCCAGACTCTTCCTTTGTTTTCATTATGCAGTATTAGGGTACCACCCTATGAAGGGAAGCTAACTATATACGGGATACAGCTAAGGCGTGTAATTTTAATACCACTTGAGAGTTTTTATGTCATTTGTCTTGTTTCTCCAGCTGAAAGAGGGTGTTCAAACCTCCCCAGCTGTGTGGACCATTCTTTAATGTAGGTCATCTTGCCTGAACATCTCTCTTCAGTTCTCAAGATCCCAGACAATCTGGTCTTGTTTGCCATTTCTTAAGACTCCACAGGTAGCTGTAGTAGTGGTAGGAAATGATGTAGTGTGCTATTATTTTTCTTGGCTATAAAAGTAGTTAATTTTGTTTTCTGGAACCCCTTAAGATATATGATTGTTCCAAGGAAAAGCAAAGTGAGAAATCGGGAGGCTATTTGATGTCTAGGGTGGCAGGCAGTCTTGATTCCCGAATAGGCTACTTCACCTTGTTAACTTTTTCAGACTACTGTAATATTTTTCTCATCTGTACACAAATATATCATTCTCGCTCCTGTGAGGTACTAGATGACAGCAATATGCTAATGTGAACTTATTTTCATGGAGTGGTGTAATTGCTCTCTTCTGCTCTCTGAATAATAACACGCAGAAATGAATTAGCTTTACTCTTGAAAATGGGTAATAAGTAGTTATGTTGGACCTCTGTACTGAAGGAGCCAAAAGATAAATAGGGTTGTGGTGGTTTCTAGCTTTGTTTTTGATCAGTGGTATGAGTCACGGGGTTTTGTGCATTTTTCTGTTTAGAACACAAGTGAGAGTTGCTTTTTACTAGCTCTCTACAAAAAAAGGTGGATGAACTTTGGCTGCAGTGGGGGAAAAGTGCAGTCTGAACAGGCAAAGGAGTTTAGGAGAAGAGCCTGGTCTTCTAAATTATGTATGTTACATGGGATTCATGCCACCCGCTGTTTTACTACCTCAGAACACTTTTGAAACTTCTACAAATCAGCCCAATGCTGGAAAACTTTTTGCCCTTTCCTATCTGCACTGAAGAAATGTTTTCTCTATGTTCTTTGCTTATCTTTGCCAACCTTCATCCTTTTCCTGCCCACTCTCTCTCTCCTTCGTGTCAAAGTGATGGGGTTTTTACCACTGCAAACTAAATACTTGCTGTAACTTAAAAAAAAAAAAAAAAAAAAAGTTTGGTTTCTTCCTCCTGTAAGGCTGAATACTTTCATACGTCCTGGTAAGGAGAGGGTGCTATTTTAGTCTTACTAGCATGCAAAATGTTGTTTAGCTCAGTGATGTGAAGGATTCTGCAATATGAACTTGGTCTTGTGGCTCTACTAGCTTTAATTTCCATCGTGAAAACATGGTAGAAGATTTAGTGTTGCCCTTGTCACTGTCAGAAGATGTCTATCTGCAGTGCATGAATCCTGCTGCCAGTTAAAGTGATTGGTTTACTTGATTGTTTCGAGATTGTAACAAATGATTTTGAAATTTGTCTGTCATGAGTAGCTGGCATCAGGATGCTACATCTCCTGAGCTGGCACATACTTGATCCAGTAAGAACTGAAGATACCTGCCACTTTTAATTTAAGAGTTGAATTCACTGCAGGTTATTTATGGTTTAGCTGGGTTCCTGCTTTCAATAGCTGTGAACAGGTAACGCTGTGTCGTGCAGGAGCTGATTGTTCAGATGGGATAATGTGGTTAGAAAGAGGAACAAATCCTTTCAGAGCATGGCATTTAAGAGTCCCCAGTGACACTTGATTTGGAAATTAATGACGATTGTTTTCCTGTACTAGAACACCTGGTGGAGTAGGAGGTTCACAACAAGAAACAGGTTCTTGAACTGTTTCTTAGATTTTCTTTCTGTGACCTTTTGTGATTCCTTGTCAGTCTTCTATCTGTGAGAGTTTGTTGTTTGGTAGGTTTTGTTTTGTTTGGGTTTTTTTGGGTTTTTTTTACATACTAGCTTTTTTTCAAACTCCACTTTTTTTTTTTTCCTCCTTACACATCCTTGATATAATTGTAATGTTTATGCTTGGATATTTTGCAGTATTCATTTTCCAATTGAATCCTAGGCTTTTTGATTCTAATAGTTTCATGTTATTTTTGGCATAAATTGTAGTATTAAGGGCCAGCTATAATTAACTCTGACAAGTTTATATATCAAAGTTTAGAAAAGACACTGAAAAAATGTAGCAGCTTGATTTTGGGGCATGTAATCAATGGTTGCCAATGAAAACTGATGTTATGAAATCCCATAAGGATATGACCATATTCCATCAAATCTTCTTGGCTTGTGACTGAAGAGAAACACGAAGATATACAAGTAGTTATTTGAGCACATTTCATGTTTCTTGCTTCCAGAAACTTTATAAAAATAGCTGTGTACAATAACAATAAATTCATTATTCTTACAAGGATATCCTGAATTTGACATGCCAGTATATGACTTTGAACTTTAGTCTTAGAAATAGAGGTTGTTTTGAAGATAACCCTTCAGAAGGATTCTCCTATTTATGCTATGTGAATGCCTGTGTTATATTTAGGCACTGAAAATACTTTTGGACTGAGAGTCCTGTATTCTGCAGTGGTGGGGAGTGGCTGGGGAAGATATGAGCTGTGCTTTCTTTCACAAGGGTACTTAAAACTTTTTCAGCAATCCTCATCCCTCTTAGAGTCAAGGCTGAACTCGGCAGCTTCCAGTCTCCCTCCCACAAATGCAGATTATAAACCCTCCTTATGCTGAGGTGCTGGACAGTGGTTTGTACTGCAAACATCGCTTTTATTTACCTGAAAGAGAATACTTTAGATCTGTCATAATTGAGCTGGATACCTTTCCAAACCAAAGCAAGGCGCAATGTCATATCTTCATAATGTCTACTGTGTGGTAGGCTTCATTTATTCTCTTTTTTTCATCTTAAGTAGATCCAGCATGAACTTGGACATGAAGAACTGAAGGTCTTGGGTCAGATTTCCTATTTTTATTGTAGTCTATCAGTATCAAGGGAGAAGAACAGGGCTGGTGCTATCTCTAAGCTGAATCACACTTCACAGTGATTGTCAACAAATTGCAGGAGTTTCTCATTCCTTACTCTGCATGGTCTTTATAATGGCTTTATCTGTCACTTCATCCCCGGCATCACTTCTGTAAATAATTACCCTGTGACCCTTTGGTCCTTAGTAACTCTTTCAAAAGCACAGCTAATGATTTTATAAAAAAGGGAGACTGGTGAATTCTTGGCAGGTTTGTCTCAGAGCCTTGTCTCTCTGCAAATGGAAATTATGAACTTTAACAGTAATAAACAGCTTGGTGGAATTGCAGTGCACTGGGTGCTTGGCGGGTAGTACAGCAACTTACTGTTCCATGATAATAGTAATTTGTGTTATCACAGACTTGTCTTTGTGCTAAATTGTTGAATAAAATGCACACAGGTATCACATCTTGGTCTGCAGTTTGATTTCTGACTGGTTCTAGAAAGGCTGTAGTTGGAGACTTCTCCCACACTGTGCAGGTAGATTGATTTCACAGGAGTGGCGGCCACACTTAACAGCACTTCAGTAGGCACGGGTGTCCTCACAGCTGCCAAGGACAGATTTTACTTTCTTGTGTTTAATGTGAACAGTACATCTGTACGGCGTTGCCTAACCCTGCAGTAAAACTGGGGGTTATGAAATTTATTTTCCTTTTTCTTCAAAGTGGACATAAATGTAAGGTTTCTTGCCATCCATCTCGTAGCTTGTGGGCTTGCTTTGCTTAAATCATTTAGCTCCTTTAAGACACGAGTGTGATCTGTTGTCCATGTCTCACATTCCTCTGCAGCTTAATGTGATATCAGGCTTCAAGTTAAAGAAATTAAATGCTTCCAACTTGCTAACCAGAGACAGAATTACAGGAGGGGTTGTACTACGTGGGCTTTCTCCACTCATTTTATGTTTGATCCTCTTTTCTTCTCTTGCTTCTCCCTGCATTGCAGTTAATGCTGAGTGTAAATGTTAGGGATACCTCATCTCTTTAGAATTCTGCTAGTCCAATTATATGATACCAAACAAGAGAACATAATACCTACAAAGAGATTGTTTAACCATTTTTTTATTTTACTCCACCTTCTTCTGTTCTGGTCTTTAGGTTTTGTACTTACAAGAAAATAAACTTACATAATCTATATATAAATAATTTTATTTGCCTGCATTCAGTAGCACTTCAATGGCCACTACAGTGGATCAAAGGCCTAGTTGTGCCACTTTGATATGCACATACAATAAATGCATCTACCTACCTGAGATCACACAGAGGATGTTTGGATTTTGTGCAAGTTGCATTTAGATTTAGGTTTCTTTAATAAATTGTGCAATTTAAATTTGGAATAACCTTACAGTTTTTCGCATGGGAACTAAAAGTCAGACTAACTTCACTGTGTGACATCTAAATTGCTTGTGAAGAACAGCAAAATAAGAAAACGTTAATGTTAGATGTTAATGTTTGTCTCCATTTTAATCTACAAAATCTATTTTGGGAGCTAGGGATGGTCACAAGCTTGCAAGCCAGTTTTGGCCTTTGTTGCTCCACTCATATGCTAGAACGTTAACACAAAAATGGATTAATCTGAGCAAGGAATAAAGCTGTTTTATTTTAAAGAATAATTTCTTTTCAGCTCATGACTGAGTAAAGTTTTCTGCAAAGCGTTTTTTCCTCCTGAAGTGTTACAAAGCAACTACTTTCTCTAATAGGGTCAGCTAACAAGAATTAGTCTGTAATCTCATTAAAAGCTAATAACCTCAAGTATGATTCCAAATAAAGCTATCATCATATGTATATGGTGAGTATTTTGTTCAGACTTAGGGGAGAAGGTAGTAAATCATTTTTTGAAGAGCTATTATGAAAGCTGAGCAAAGAATGGCGTGCCATAGTTTGTAGAATTTATTACAGTGGTCTTGTGTATTAAGCTGCAACTTGCATTTTGCACTCCAAAACTAATACAGTTTTACTAGCATTCAGTGTAAAGCTGTTCTCTTGAGTAGAATTAATGACAAATAACATGTTAGAGGAAATAAGCAGCCAATCTACACTTATCTATTATAGTACTGTTATAACTAAAAAGGAAAAATTACACTATTGCACAATGAAGCAATATGGAATTACAGTTTGTGCAATTCCTTACTCTGTCAATGCAATTAGCATCACTTATTGGAATGCTGTGGAAGTAAATTCCTAATTTCTCTCCCAAGCTCTTCTGAAAGCTTTTGAAAAACATACTGGCGTTGAAGGATTTATATTGACTGCTTGAGTGGTATTTGAGGTGTGAGAGTTTCCCTGTTAAAAATTATTAGATAAATATGACATGTGCTGTTAATAATAACTCAGTTCCTGTGTGCTATCCCACTCTGTTACACCCAGGTAATTGTTTTCAAATCTTCTTTATCAATACGATCTGCAACACAGATGAAGGAAGAACACAGAGGGCTGCTCAGAGAGGGGTCCTTTTGTAGCCTTGTAATTCCAAGACACCGGTCAAAGAAGTCAGTCACTTCAAAGGCAGCCCCCTTTCACCCCCCCCCCCCCCCCCCCCCCTTTAGCCATAAATCTTACTTCTAAGTATTTTGACTGTTTCAGGCTAGTGTTTAAGCCCACACAGTGGGCACTGGAAAATAAGCCTTTAATACAGAAAGAAAAGTACCATTAGATCATTTCCGGCAGCTATTCTGTATTTCAGATGAGGTGTTTTGCTGTCGGAACAAATGCAGTTATTCATAGACTGTGGCTGCGTGATTTACATCAAGGGCTATATTCAGTAAAGATAACAGATTTACTTTATTCATGCATGTGCCCACAATATAATCCTCCTTTGATAGAACTTGGAGGAATTTTTTCAGCATTTTGTAGCATCAATGTTTTAATACACTGAGTAGTGGAGAGGCTTTTTTCCACGCAAGTTCAAAAGTTCATGTTATGATCTTATATGAAATATAAATTTATGTAACTAAATGTGCCTGGTTGTGGGTTAGCATGTACACTGTGCATGCATTTTTAATCTTATTTTTCCTTTCTCACTCCCTCTCCTCCCTTTCTCCTCTACCTCATCACACTTGACTCTTGTTGCTTATCTGCAGCCACACATCCTTTATTGCCTTATGCTGGTTCAGTATCTAATACCTGAATGGGATTCATTGAGCCTCTCCTGGAAAGTAGACTATTGCTCTAAACTTCAAGAAACTGGCCAAAGTTTTATTCGTACTGTAACCCTGCAGGTATAAGTCTTGCTTCACTTGGCCCTCCTGGTTACTGACATCAGTAGGGACAGTGCTGGATCTCATTCCCATAAGGAAAAGGGCAGATTTGCAGTTTGGAGGGTCCACCACACTGTTTATGTTTGATTTGTTGCAAGCTGAGTACTTCTTGCTGATCTTTCCCCTCTCCCTCAATGGTACATGTGATTCTTTGGCTTTTACAAGACGTATTTTTATAAGAAAACATTTTCTTTCCAGCTGAGCCAAGGAATCCCAACATGTTGGAACCTCCTTACATTAAATAGGTACTTTTTTGACTTTTGCTGTCTTTAGAATTAGTGTGATGCATTTTGGAAGTCTGTGGTTTTAATCCAAGTTTTTCCAGCTTCTGCTCATTTTAAAGACTTTATAATCCTCCAACTATAAATGTTAAAGGGAGCAAAGGAGAATGGGAAGTACAGAAGCATGACCACTGTCTGAGTAGAACTTGTAGAAACTCGGTTGTGTAAGCCATATTAAAATCAGAAGATGATCAGGAGCAGAATTATCACACCTTTATTAAGTGCGTAGGACCATATTTTGCCAGGGTAACACACCTTCCCAGCAGGGTCTGGTCTCAGCTGAGAGCAGCACTGCATGAACACAGGCAAGCAGCGTCCAGTCTTTGTCAGACGCTGGGGTGGTGGTACCCATGTAACAAGGTGCAGGCAGATCCTGCAGTCTGCCAAGCATTGTGGCTATTTGCTTCTTAATCTCCAAGTGCTCTTTTGTCACTGCCCTGTTGCAGAATCCCAATTCAGAAGTGAAACTGCAGCCAGCTCTAGAGAGTAGGTATCTTTTCATTAAAGCAGGAAAGGTGATGTTTAAACTTTTTTGTCTTTATTTTTAACAAACTTTTAATTGCATCATTTGAAATTTTAGAATTTCAGAATTCAGAAATTTAGAATCCACTGGCACCAGTTTGTGCTAGTGGATGTGTAACTAGTGTGAATGCACTGAGGTGTATAATTTTACTCTGTATCTGATACTTGCCTCTATTAAAGCTTTTGCTTCTGCTCTTCATGTTATCCTGTGTTTAGAACTTTTATTTTAGCTTTACTTATGTCTTTGCAACATGAGAGAATAATGAAAAAATGCTGTAAGAAGTTTTTATGTGGTTTTTACTAAGTATATCCTTCACAGGTTTTGTAATGTTTTTTTCATGCCTATTAATCACATTTAGCAGGAAATGTAATCTCTTAAAATTGCTATAGCTCCAGCAAGTCTGAAGGAGTTGAAAACCTTTCACAAAGGTGACTAACTGAAAGGAAAAGCTGCCAATGCTATGTTGCTACTGATTGTAGCCAGTGGGGTAGAACAGGGACAGAAAGTGAAGAATCCTGTCAGATCTTCTGAGAGGTTTTAAGTCACTTGAATATGATTTATTTTAAGTAGTTGACCCTTACAATAACGGTTTGTTTTTCCTGATGCTTGATTGCTAGGAAGGGTTTAGTGAAAAATTAGGATGCAGGGTCCTGTGCCTTTGGTGCCTTTTCTGAAGGGTGGCACTTAAAGAACTGTTGTAGTACCACTTCTGAAAGAATGATGTGCCAAAACACCAAAATGCTGGTTTTGCTTCTTTTCTTCTGAATGGTTTCTCCATGTAGAAGACATAACCCATCTAGATTTTGCAATATTAACTCCTCTTATAGATATTCAATTACAGAATAATTTTATTTATTTTGAAAAAAAAAAGTGTGATTTGAATCAACTGGTTATTTCAGAAAAGTAATTTTTATTCTAACATAGCTTTGTCATACAGGAAGAATGGAAGTGTGTTCTGGGGATTTCCTTTGCCTGCTGAGGACAGGAGCCTTCCTTGGGCTGTGATTTCACAAACTGCTCAGCTGACTTGACTGCTGTCAATTAAGGCAGGATTGCTCTTCTTCCTTCTCTGAGTTGTGTGATTCTGCTTTCTTCCCTTTGCCGAGCAAGCTACTCATGCTGGCCTCCACCATGAGCCATTTAAACTCACTAACCAAGCTGAAAAGGAGCCTGTTCTTTCACTGAGTTAGGGAGGTGAAGTGGCTCAACCAGGAAGACATCCCAGCAGATTTCCAGAACTGGTGTAAGACAAGCTGTAGCGATGTGTTTGGAATTTAGGGGGGGTGGTGGTGGTGGTGGTGGGAAGAAAGCAGGACATCCCTTCCATTCCTGGCAGTAATGAGCTCTTAGATGAGACTGCCTCAGGTACAAAACCACATCCTCGGACAGATGCCATCCAGGCACTGATCACTCTTGGCTGTGTCTAATTTGAGGTCTTGCAATAGCATAGCCAAGGTGTGAGAAGGTCATAAATGGTTAACTGTTGTACTCTGGGACCAAAACTGGAGAGGTGGGGCTGCTGCAGACAGCTGGCATTGACAGATGGGCAGCATATCCTACTCAGGAAGGAGACTACTGGGGTCTGGCATTTTGTTTTGGTTTTTTGACTGTAGAACACAAAGTTCTACAAGGTGTACAGGTGAGTGATTAAAAACTCCAGCTTCACTACTGATATTCTTAAAACTGATTGCAATGGCAACCCAAGCATCAGTTAGATAAGTTACTTCATGCAAATGTGACTCCTATCCTGAATGCTTACACTAACTCAGAAAGAGCCCTTTATCAGTAGTTGCATTAGAAAGACTTGGATTGTTGAGGGTATTCTGGAGTGATGAGTAGGGAAGTAATGGATAAGGTGCTAATTTACAGTTTGGGAAGTTCACATGTTTTCTGTGATAGAGACTGTTTGTTGGACACTGACTTAGTGAGATTCACAAAAACACTTGGTACTTGTGGACCTTGACGGAGAAGAGTAATCAGGTGTCTGCCTGGCAAATTTGTACCCACAAAGCTCCATAGTTCTGTGGGTGCACGAGAAAGGTGTTTTTACAGAAAAAGTGGTGCTTTAGCAGAGGAGGAGGGAATAATAAAATCCACACCTACTAACATTTATGCACTTCAGAGTCAATGAGTACATACTCTTTCATGTATTGCAACAAAACAAAAGGTAGAATTTTAACAGGTCTGAATTTGAGTGATTCCTTTGATTTTATTTTAACTTCTCTAGGCGTTTTATTTGGACTACCGAAAGCAGAATCTAATCCAAGTTGGACACAGTGAAAACAAGCGATAACAGGTTAAAAAGAAATAAATCTGTTACAGCAAAGATGGATCTGATGGAAAATGAAAATTTTCCTGGGAAGGGAAAGCTGTGATGGAATTGGGAAAGTAGAAATGCTAACAGAGATTATCTTTGATCTTCGGCTACTCTGTATTGGTGTCTGATGATGCACAGTGATAGTAGTAGTAGCAGTTGTCTTCTTCTTTGAATGTCCTAGAGTCCTTGGCATCTATCAATGCAGACAGGTATGGGATCTCTAGATGCTTAGAGACTTTAAAAGTTCTGCATAGGATGTTGTAATAGTTATAAAAATGAAACAAAAGTACTATTTGACTCTTTCAAGAATGTAGAGGTGAGAATGTTATCAGTTTTATTGCTGTTTGGACTAGGGTAATACTTAAATCCCCCCCAAGAATTTTTAAAGATTTAAATGCCTGAGGATGAGGCCCACGTCTTGTCAGGGACCGTATAAAGAAATAGTTGAAAACAGTAGCCTTGCAGCAGAAGGATTATATTATGTAAGAGTTAAAGCCCCCTTTCATCTGTCCGGAGATGAATTTGACTCCTGAGAGTTTATCAGGCTTTATGGGAATTCCACCCATAGCTGGGTGGGATACAGACACCTTGTTAGGTACAGAAATACTCTTTGCCTTGCTCTACCTGCATGAAACTCTCACATGAGAGCAATCGAGGGAGATAAAGCTATTTCACAGGGAGAGATTTCCTCCCTAGACAGAACTCAACTAGATGGAGATGGATTGTGCCAGACATCCTGTCTCTCGTACACTATTTTTATTCTTCCCTAAATCTGTAGGCTAGCACACCACTTGCAGCTTACATCAAATGCTGCGGTCTCACGCCCAGCCCAGGGTTACATACTTCTGTTAGGTGTGCTGCTGCTCCTGCAGTGCTAGGAATGCTGGAGGGGTGCCACGCGCTGTTGGTAAATACAGGCTGCAGTTTGACGGTAATTGCTTTCTTCCTGGAGTTTCAGAAATTACGTACAAAAGCAAATGAAGTGAGAGAAAGCATTCTGTTTTAAGTGCATTTCACATCAAATGCTATTTATTTTTTTAATGCTCCTTTCAATGTGGTACAGTTAAATACATGAAGTCTGTAACAGGGGAGCAAGTCATGTACTTGGAAGCGTCCTGAGAGTTGTCTTGGCCTTAATAATTTATAAGCTTTTCTTCTGTTCTGGCATTTGAATAAATTTAAGGAGGCAGGAGAATGCCTTGTGACTGGAGCAGTGCCTTCACCACACAAAGCAGCTCCTGCCGTATGGCCTCTTCCTCATGAAACACCTAGCAGCTTCCCTTGCTACAATCGGTCTGTCTTCTAAAACTGCTAACAGAAAAACTGGCCAGGCCCAGCTGACTTTGGGAGAATGAAGGAAGAGTTCTTCATATTTCTGGCTTATTTTGGTTTTAGGTTTGGAGAAGGTATCAAATATTTATTTGCTTTTCATGTACTAGTGGTTTGACCTGGTTTTACTGTAATGTCTCATAAAGAAAAAAAATGCTGTTTTGGAAAGTCACAGATTTCTATCTGCATTGGGTAATTTAAACCCATGGGGAGATTTCATATTTTATACAGAAACTGACCAAGTTTTCTTAAAAATTAGAAGCAATTCTGCCTTGTGTATCACAGTGTGAATCTGACCTAGTTCTTCATGCAGAACTGGCCAGTGGAGAAGGTTGGTTGCTAATAGGTAGGGCTACTGTTCCAGGTCACGATTAGCCTTTTCCCCCCTAAACCGTTAGAGCTGTGCCATCTGCAGCTTGAAGGTGTTTCAGTTTGGTGCCTAGCACTGTGCTTGGCAGATATTCTTGGTTATATGAGATAGGTGTTTTTTCCTACCTTTGTGGATATGAATAAATAGTATTCTGTTGCTGAACGATGGGGGAGGTGGTACCTCTCGAAACCTCTGTTGTACAAGGTAGTATTTCTTTCAAGAATACTGTATGATTTCTCCTCTCACCCTTTGCAAGATGCAGTGGTGTTGCAGGGGAATCAAATACCACTGGCGAGATCATACATGCGTATCTGCTGCCTTTGCACAGGCAGTATGCTGATAAGGCTTCCACGCGAAGTAGAGAGTGAGATAAGTAAGAATGTTTTGGGCTGAGACATAGACGGTTTATATCAGGCTCCATCTTTAAGCTGCTTTCTAGTGAAAGCTGTTGAGGGAACTTACGTTGTGCTTGGCATGAGATTGTGGGTTAAAGGTTTAGTTTTATTCTGTGTCAAATCTGTTTTCATTCTTTAGTCTCTTTTGCCACTTTTGGTCTTCCCCTTCCGCAGCCCGTGACTTTATCCACATGGCTTTTTCAAGTAAATAACATAAGAAGTAGGATTCCAATGTCTATGATAACAAAGTGGCTGGCTTGTTTTTTTCTTGCTGTTTTTTTTCTGCTGAAACAGGGGAATATTAAACTTTACCAAGAATCCACTAAGATATTGTATCTCTTCGTCTTCATGCTGATGAAACTGCCTTAAGGATAAACACTTTTTCAAAAAGCTGTTTTGATTTTAATTTTTTTACACAGTATTCTTCATCAAACTGTTTCAGAAGAAATATTTTGTAGAACAGTTTACATCTCAGGTGAGCATGCACTGAAGAGAGTTGAAGATTTAAAATGTGGGGAATTTATGTTGTCTTTTCTGGCCCTGAGTGCCCCTGTGTGCCTTAATGGCCCTGACCAGCATCACCTGGGGATTCCACCCCACCTTCTGCCCACAGGTCTGGAACCTTCAGTTCAGGTCACCCTGAGGATGTCAGTCTTTGTCTGAGCCATGTGGTTGGTGGTCTCTAGCTCTGTCTCTTGCTGTTGGAGCCCCCAGCCTGGGCTCCCAGGGTGGCTTTTGGACCTGGTTCAATGCCAGCCATGCCTGGGGCTGCCAATGGACAATGTTTGCAGCACCCAGCTCTGCTCATCTGGCTCGTCCCCTACAGGACTGTGCTATGGTGGGTGAGGACACTGGGTCACCCTCCGCTCCCAGCTCATCCCCCCTTGCAGGGCAGCCCTGCTTCTGCTTTTCCCTGGCAATGCCTGTACCTTTGTACAGCACTGCATCAGCACGCTCCTGTGTCAGGCTATTACTTTCTGAGATACTTGAGAGCTTTACTGCCATCTTTTTGTTTTTCAAGGGGACCCTATTTCAACTTTCGATTTTGAGGTTTCACTTTTGAATTGCTATTCATATCAGATGTTAGTGATGGCTTACTTATAGATGAGTGGTTAGATGAGCAGGTAACTTGCTTGTGCTTCTGCAAAACTTTTTTTTTTCCCCCTTTGGTTTCTGGGAAGTGGTTGAGGGACATTATTTTTTGTTTGTTTGTTTTATGTGCCTTCAAAGTATGTACTGTAAACAAAGGGAGTTTCCATTTAGCAGAATGTTTAAATTCCCAACCATATGCTCTAACTAAAAACCTTGTTTAATTCGGTATGCTTGTTAAATTTTCAGAAAGAGCAATTGATATATAAATTTGAAGTATGGCAGGGGAGAGGGGAAGGAAGAATCCAAAATAATTGAAACATGGACCAAAAAGAAAGAAAGGAAAAATACCCAGTTTGGAAAGAGCTCAGACTAATTTCTTTTCAGAAAAGTAAATCCTTAAATGGAAGATGGCAGTATAAAAGTTGTCATGTCTGTCTCTCTCACATCTTAGATACTCTTAAAAGAATTCCTTGTTTAGAATTAGAGTAAGTTCATGGTTATCTGATGAGCTGTTTATAGGATCGCTTTACTTCCACTGTTTTTATTTTAAGTGGAAGTGTGTGTTAGAGGAGGGGAGTGTTGTTGAATACTTGCATAGTTGGGTTAACTTGGTTAGAGACTTTGCTACTCCTTGGCAACCCTTTAACCAGGAAAGGAGATCCTGTAATGTAATAATCCTTTGTATGGAAGACCAAAACCCTTCTGTCTGTCATACTCGTCTTCTTTTTCAGTCACCTATGAAATAATTGTGAGTAAAAATGGATGTTCCTGATGGTTTTAAGATTGCAGAAACGTAAAGAACTTTCTTTGCTTTAGGAATCTGTAAGTGACCAGAGCCTTTGAGATCTTAGAAAGCTTACCAGAAAACCCAAGTGGAAAGTTGGTCAAACATCCAGAAATGTGTAAATGGGAAAGTTAGACATGTGCACTGAATTGAGAATTAATACTTATTACAGGCTGGGCCAATCAGAGCCATTTTAAGCTGTCCCAGCCTTGCCATCCCAATTCATTCTTTAATGGGAAACTAATTTAAGCGTGACATTTCATGTGAAAGAGCTGTCTTCAGGCACTGATGTATGTATGTCTCATAGATGGGAACATAGTTTCTTAAATGTCATTATTTCTGTATCTCTGGTTCTTCTGTCTACTTTGTATTTTGGCTTAACTGTTGCATGTGTCCCTGATAAATTTTAGGAGTGGTAATTAGAAACAATATTTAGAATATGTGTTCTCTTTCTCCCAGTTGATGTTATCCTGGTTTCTGACAGCTGTGTTCCTGCAGTTACTCATTCCACCTGAAAGGGTGAAATGCACAATTGCTTTGGAGCTGGAAGTGAGCAAAACGTCAGGGATTGCCTCAGAGGAACAGTCTCTGAAATGGCTTGGATGCTTCTTGCCTTTCACATGCATACTTTAGGTTTGATTTTTTTCAGAGGTGCTGAGCCCTGCATTTCCTGCTGACTGTACCCAGCCTTTCTTCTTTCAAAATCACACCTCTTTTAAATGCCTCTATTCCTTAGCTTTTTAAGCTAGCTTTCAAAGCTGGCCTGAGGGCACCAAAACTTAACTTGAAGATTATGTTATAGACCCCTGTGGTGGGGGTAATGGTGGGAGAGTTAGCACCTCTGGATGCGTGCCCTGTAGAGTTGCTGTTTTTACTGAGCTTCTCAAAGAAGGGTTTTGCAATTAAATCCGTGCTTTAAATTCAGCGCCAAAATAGAATTCTGAAAGATTTGTTGTATGAGGTCTCCTTTTGGGAGATGTAGTAAGTGCCTGGCAGTCCTGTGTGTGGAGATTTTTTATTTTTTTTTTTATGGTTTTAAATGTGACTTTTCCTTTAAGCTTTTTTTCTTTTCCACTGATCTTTAGGAACATTTTATTTCACACTTAACTCTACTTATTTGTATGTATTTTGCAGGAATCCCTTGAAGCTCGCTCTGGGAATGGACAGCTACCTCCAGTTCTGGAGGAGAGCAGTGCCAATTGAAGAAGCCTTCAAGGCAAGTCAAGTGTGCTGAGAACTCTTGGTGGAAGAGTAGGGGAAGGGGTGACCTTCCAGGCCAACAGCCATGCCTTTCGGGCTGAAACTGCGACGGACCAGACGCTACAATGTCTTGAGCAAGAACTGCTTTGTGACAAGGATCCGTCTGCTGGACAGCAATGTGATAGAGTGCACCCTGTCCGTGGAGAGCACAGGGCAGGAGTGCTTGGAAGCTGTCGCTCAGAGGCTTGAATTACGTGAGGTAAGAGTAACCCAGTAAAGACCATCTGTCACTGTATAATTTGACACATTTTTAGCTCAGGCAGTCTGTTAGTTTGAATCATGTTATTCTCAGAGCTGGCCAGATATGATCAGCAGCTGGAGCTTGGACAAACATTCTGGTTGTGTGAAAACTGAAGGCAGAAAGGCACTCAGGGCTTTGTGCTGTTGCTCATTCATCACAGCTTTGAGAGATCTTTGTAATACGAAAGTGAGGCTTCTTCTTTTCTTAGAATGCGATGGGTGTTACTTTCTGAACTGGGATGCCAAGGCCCAAGTTACAGTAACTTTCATCTGAATGTAAATGTGGTTTCACAAACAGTGCTGGTTGAATTATGCCAGTGGGAAGGAGACCACTGGCTTTTAAATATCCATTTTCATATAAATATATTCTTGTTACTGACATACTGAAATAGGCAACATTTGTTACTAGCAGGAGCAACTAGTAACAGTTTGAGGATGGTGGGGTTTTTTTTTCTCTTTAGTTTAACTGAAATATTTCACATCTGAAACTCTGAAAGACTCCTTTTACATTCCTAATGCTTCTGAAGAGGCTGAAGAAAACTCAGTCTTACTTTACTGAAGACTGAAATCCTTTATTTTCTACTTATTGCTGTAGAGTTCAGTTTTTAGTTTTAGTGTTGAGGCCTTTTTAGAAATATCTCTCCAATGTGCACAGCACAAATGAACTGTCTTTTTTTACTTACCTTTTGTGGACCCCTGACATATATCCTGCATGCTTGTAGGCTTTTGCAAATCACAAGTTGAAAACCATTGCCTAGAAGTTGCTGCATTGTCATCTTCACAGTCCTGGCTGATGCTTTCTGTAAGCACAGCTGGGAAATCTAATTATTGTGCAGTGTCTTACACTTGTTGGTCCACAACCCTTTGTAATGGTGGCAGCTGGAAGGTAGCATACGAATAACTGCTGCAGCTGAACACTAAACAAAAACTCTGTTTGTGCATCAGTAATGATAAGAAGAGAAGAATCTCGCTCTGTGTGTGTGCAGAATAGGCAGGAGAATGTGCAGGCAGGAACAGAATGGAGCGTCAGAATATTGTGTAGTGATTTTTTTCTTACTTGGGATTTTTTTCATTTGGATTTTGGTAGAATCATTTCACCCCTCCCCTTCTAATTGCTGCTTTTTTTTTTTTCTTTTCCTCTTTCTGTTGGCGATGCTTTAGGGTGCCTTTACAGAGAGGTCAGGTCCTTCCCTTTCCTTCCAGTGCAGAAAGGAGTGAAATTAATGAAGTGATTCTCCTCGTATTCCTTATCTAGTTGGTGAAGCAGAAGTCTGTGGCCTAATCATTCTGTCCAGAGCTCCACCTGTGTTTGTGAACAATAGCTCTGTTAGCGGGCTAGCATTCTTTCCCACAAAAAATTCTGTGATTTCAGAACATGTTTTGTTCTATTTTGGAACAAAGCCTGAAGTTTCAAAATTTTCCAGAGAAAAGAGATTGGACAGTAGAGTAGCAAAGGAAGTTGTTTTGGTCAGTGTTCAATTTCATGGGGGTTTTCTGTTGCTTTGGTGTTTTTTCATTTTCAAAATTGTGTCATGCAAAAAGAAATATGTCAGCACAAAAGGTTTGTGTTTCAAGATGAAAAAATATTTTAACAACACAGAAGAGAATGCTTTGATGTTGTTGGAACAGTTTCCCCTTCTTTCATCACCCTCCCCACTTTTTTTTTCTAAACAAAGTTTTGGCAACGTTGAACCAATTTTGTAAAGTTCAGATTTCAACAGTACAGCATTTTTTGACAGAGGTGGTTGTTTGGTGTTTTTTGTTTTGTTTTTCTTTAAATCTCTTTTTCTGATTGATTCTGGTAGCATCCATTGTTGCTTTAAATGTTTAGGAGAGAAGAGAATGACTAACCTCTTTCAGCTTAAGGGGGTTTCCCTGTACCCTCTTCTGCTTCTTTCATGAGGAATAATTGGAGCTAGTGAGTTTACAGGTGCCTGATGCTGGGTGCTGTCTTTTCCCTCAGACCCCAAATTAATTTCTTTTTCTGTCCCTCTAGTCTTCCTGCCATGGTTTTTAGGGAGCTTTGTAGGATAACAAAGCTGATGCAGTCATTTGGTGACTGTCCCCTTCCCTCTTTAGGCCTGCTATCATGTTTGAATTTGCTGGCCAATCAAATTCTACAGAAGGATCAAAAATACTTTGACAAAGCTCAAATTTCTACAAGTTTGTGCAATTGGATAGGTGAGTAGAGGAGAAAAGCCCATTAAGTGTACCAAGGAGAAAATCCTTGCAAGTGTCCGTATTGGAGAGACCTTTTAAATTCCCCAAATGCAGGAGAAACTTCAGGCGGAATATGCTTTTCTTAGAAATCCTGATCAACAAACTATGATGTAAAAGTAAGGAAGACACTAAGCTTTGTTAAATCCCATGCTCACAAAACAGTGCTAAAGTCCTGTTTGTCTCCTCCGTGCGGTCTCAGGTAAGGATATGTATTCTTCTAAAAGTAAAAATCAGGTTTTGTTTGATACTTTAGTTTGGTCTTATGTTTAAATAAGTCCCAGGTGTATCCCAGCTTCTACCTTCATGTCAGGAATGCATCCACATTTCACTCAAGCTGATTTCTTAGAAATAAACAAAAAAACTGTCCAACCCCTCCCCTGCTCCCCCATCTGAAAAGCAAAACTGCTTGAGATTACTGTATGTATTGTTGTGAGGGACTGTCAATCATTATACCACACATGACTGAAAAACCAGTATCTAATGGATTATGCATATTTCCATTTGATCTCTGGGGAATGCAGCTCCCTCCCTGACTGAGTCAGGGTTCAGGAATAGGTCAGTAGAAAGTGTAGCCATGTAACTACTGTAAAATCTGGGTTTATCCTTTTCAGCAAAGCTCCTGATAAAGCATCAGGTCTTCTAGTTGAACAGTTTGACTGGTTCCAATAAAATGAGCTCTTATGCCAGCATTATCTAAAAAGTGAAGATGAGAAGAGGGAAAGAGAGGAAAGACAAAAGTCAGAAATGTAATTTTATAATCTTTTATATATGTGCACAGATTATAAAAAGGATTTTTTTCCCCAGTAGAATGGCATTTTTCCCTTCAAGTGAGACTAAGTGAACCTTCTTGAAATAGTAATCTATACAAATCTGTTGTGAAATTTCATGTCTCTTCCTCCGTTTTGTTCTCCTTAATTCATGTTACAAAACAATAAAACATTTAAAGATGGAATGTTCTGATGTATTGTAAAAGGGAGGGGGAGGCCAAGAAGGCCCTTTTCAACCAAAATTATTATTTTAAGCTAGATTTCACAGTAGTACTGCCAGCACTACAACACTGCAAATCCCAAACCAAAGCAGGAGGACACCGAGTGCTGAGTAGGAGTGGCCATTTGCTGCCATTGTGACCTTTTCTTTGTGCCCTGGAAGGTATCGGCTCCTCACAGGGCATGACTGAAAACCTGTGTTCAGCAGCCAGGTTGCCTCGAAGTCTGGCTTGGTTTGAGTTGTCTTGCCAGTGAAGCTGGGATGGGGTTCGGGCAGTGCTTGGACAAGAGACCTTCTAGGAACAACTGGCTGCCGTAAATGGTGCCTTCCCCTCTCTGAGTGCCCTGGGATAGCAGGGCTTAATGCTTTTTGCCCGGAGGAGCTGGAACTCTGCCTCTTTCTCAAGGATAAATGTTTAGTTGGCTGTTTAACCAGATGCTTTAATAAACACTGATCCTGTCTCATTGGATCCTTTTGAATGAAATTTGCTGTTTTAGTAAGTGTCTGTCATCTGTTGCTGGCAATTCTACACCTTTTGCCCCACATAAAGGCAGGGGTAGTCGGAGTCTACTGGGAGTCCAAGCCCCAAACAAGTATGTTGTCTCATGAACTGGCAGCTATAACATTATCTTTTTTTAAGACTTCTCAGCACAGGTTTTGCATATCCAGTTTTCTGACTCTCTATATTTCAAGGATCACCTTTTCACATAGTGTCGTTGGGGCATGCCAGTGCTCTGGTTCTTGTCTGCTGCTTTAGCAGAGGAGTGCATGCAGTTCCTAGAGGGGTGTCAGCCAGTTTCCTTGTACCACATATGAAGTGGTGTGGTAGGTAAGACAAATTTTAAAACCTTGAGAGAAAATTATTGTAAACTCTTCTCCAGCAGAGCTGTTTGTGTATTTGCAGATAAGCAAACCAAAAGCACTAGCAACTGAAGCTCTTTGTGTACAGAATGGATGTGTGTACATACATTTAGTGTTATGAAAAGTTTTCCTTCAGTGTGTATCACAGGTCTGCCAACTGTATCTGGAAAAAGGATTTTTTTATTTTATTTTTTTTTTTTTTTTTTTTTTTAGAAGCAAAAGCCATCATTCACTTTCTTTGCCACTTTGCTGATGTATCTGCTAGGTAGAGCAGCCTGTGTTACTTCAGTGTCTGCCAAGTGTAGGTGTAGAAATTTATTCCACGAAAACTGGAGTGAAGTCAGTGGTTCGCTTTGTACAGATAGACAAACAGACCAGCTTTTGGAGTCAACCTAGTTTTCAATCAGCTGCTTATAGAGAAAAAGACCCCATTTTTACTTCCCCTCCTCTAATTTGTGGGGTGTCCGTATTGTAAAAATGTTTTGTGGGCTGGAGTGTATGGCAACACATGATTCTGATTCTGTAAGGCCTTCTGGACCATCATGTGCCTGGTCATAGCATACTGAACTTGACGGTCCAGCCATTTCCAGTCCCATGTTCCTTCGTTCCTGTTTGGGAATTACTAATGTTCCTAGGGGAGAGAGTCTCTTCAGGTGTTTGCAGTAGTGGCTACAGAAGTCCTTCCCCACTGTGGGTTGTTAAAAAATACTAACATTTTCAAGAAGTTGGCAAAAGGGAGCAGATATTTAGATAACTCTGTTGGTTGTCTATCCAAGGTGTGTGCATTTGTGACTTGAGCTCTGCTCTGCAGTCCCTATGCTTCATCTGCGGTTGCCTGATGCTCTCCAGGCTGCTTTCCAGGAAGACAGTTGTCTTCTAGTTGTGTGAAATGCGTGCTGCTGTGGTCAGTCCACTGTATCTGCTGTAGTCTAGAAGCTTAAGCACTGCATTCCCTTTGCTGCTTACTCCTCGGAAGTGATTCAGGACTCTGGATCTGGTACTTGAAGAGCCTTTCTACAGGAGCAAATCTAAATTCTTGTTGTCCCTCTGCCCCCAATCAAAGGGGAGGGACTGCGCTCGTTTGAGCTGTTTAGTTGCAATACCCTTAATCCCTTGAGTAACTCCTTTAGACTTCAGACTCCAAATCATCTTAGTTGCTAGATGTTTTAGATGCTTGATACTGCAAATTTGGGTCCTAGGTGATGTTTTGACTTTTTAAAGTAATATGGAAGATCTGTTTTCACAGCTGTGCATTGTTACTTGCTGAGGATGAGCTGCCCTGCAGTGATTTTCAGGAGTTTGTGTGTTAAAGGATTGCCCTAATGAGGTGGTAAAAACACTGCTTTTTTCGGCCTTCACATGAATTCCTTTACTTTGCTGTCTCCACTGTCCCTCCCACCTTCATTTTAATCTAATTACTATCATGATGAGCTCATCAAAAGAACTTTTTATCCAGCGATGACTACAGAGGGAGAGTAGACATGTATCAGTGAAATGGTTTGTTTTAAGTTTATCCTATGAGAGATGTTGACTTCTTAATTTATTTGCACCCTGGATTGATTGATTTATTGAAGATACCTTTAAATTCTAGAAGGATCCTCCTAAAAATGAGAACTAGCTTGCTTCACTGTACCAAATAGAGATTAAAGAGAAAGGACTGAACAGTATTTGAGCTATAATGCGCGTTTGTCGGGCTGATTGAGGAATCAAGTTGATGTAGTTATCACCTTTGTTCAATGCTAGTCTGGACGTTCTCCAGAGTTAAAAATATGTACGTAATGAAACCCTAAAGTAAATACACCTGTGCTCCAAATCAGAGTTTTTGCATATGATTCTCTCTTGCATGCCCTGAGCTATAGAATAGCTGGAACAGTGTTGCCTCTGCTGGCTTCTTGTCATTTCTCAGCATTTTAACTTTTCAATATTGCATTATTTGCCCTTCTGTTGTATGCTAAGTCATGGTACATGCAATGATTTTTAGAGAAGTGTCCTTACCAAAGTGAAACAGGCTGTTGATGGTGACTTTTGCAAAGTCTAATGGTTGCAATTTGTCTGCTACTTTTGAAGACTTTTTTTGTTTAAAAGCATGAACATCTAAGAAATCCGATTGGTGAAATGTTGATGGTTAATTTATAAGCCAAACTTTTTTAATGTTTTAAAAGTAATTTCAAATGAAAGCTTTATAAAACAGCACATAGGGGTTTTTCTATTCTTTATCTCAAGTATCTTTTTTTAAAATGTGGTGATATGTATAAAAGATTGTGACTGCCTGTGGAAGTATTGTTGTCCGGGTAAGTTAAGCTATAACAGCAAAATAAGTATTTTATTTGTTTTAGGGTTAATCTAATCTAATGGAAACTACTGGAAAGTTTTCATTGAATAGGGAGTCAGTTGGATTAAACATGAAGAAATTTTATTGAAATGAAATGAGAGAAATATGCATAAATAGCAATTATTCCACTTTCAGATCCTAAGTTTGCTTGGTGTCCACAAAAGTTTCTCTCACAGTTTGTTTCATTCATTCCAGTATTAGTATAAAGCGGTATTTTATATTGAAGGCATTGCTGGAAATCTCTAGATGCTGTCAGCTAAAATACTGTTGAAAAAGCTGTTGATACGAGCTTTACAGTTAGGGATACAGTCAGATTTCCAAGCAACTGATGGAGTAGTTCCTTTGCTAAACATGAACACTTTTTTTTGCTTTTTCTTCAGATCTGTAGTCATAGTACTTGCTGTTAATTATAGTACGTATTTGCACGCAGTAGTAAATCAGTGTGTTTAATACAGTGGTTTAAAGGCTTTTCAATAGACTCATTCATGATGGATTGGCTATTCCTTCAGCTGCTTATTACCAATTTGTAGTATATGAAGCTCTAGTTCTGAATATTGTTCCTTGTTAAGTGCTTTCCACTACCAACAGTTCCATGTGGCTTTTACAGGAGGTACTACAGCCATTGAGATTTACACAGGATAGGAAATAGCTGAGGTTTTCAACCTGGTATTTTCTGTAAGAGCCTAGAGCAAACAACTGGTGTGTGTGATGCACATTTTAAGTGTAATGCTTGTCCATCATAAAAACTTGTGAGTGCATTTAAAAACAAAACTAAACATGTTCTGCATTGGGTAAACAGTTCTGGTATTGGTTGATATATTTTGATGTGTATGTGGGTTTGCATTCTTTTTTTATAGTTGTAAGAGTCCTTGTCCTTTACCTACAGTGGGCCTGATCCAAAGTCTCATGAAGCCTTTGTGCTTTGATACAGACTTAGCGTTTGCTGTCTGTTCACAAGGCACAGGTGCAGAAGAAAACAAAGACTCAGACGCTTTCTGTAAATCATTTATGTCACCTGTGCCATAATGTCAGAGCAACCTCTTTAATATGCATTTGGGAGAGATGGTAAGGGGCGGGTAGTACTCCATGAAGTATATTATAATGCAATATTAATTTGTCATTGTCTTCCAGATTGTCCTAAAAATAAAAAATTACAGTAAAAAAGGAATTATTCTGATTTTCTATATGGAAAAATTTAAAAAGTGCCATCTGTTCTTATTTGCATTTGTGTAATTGATTGCATGTGTGTGATCTAGCAGAAAAAGGTAAACTGACACTATTGTGTTTCTTTATCTAGACGCACTACTTCGGCCTTTGGTTTCTCAGCAAGAACCAGCAAGACCGCTGGGTTGAACTGGAAAAGCCTCTGAAGAAGCAGCTGGACAAATTTGCCAATGAGCCTTTGCTTTTTTTTGGGGTAATGTTCTATGTGCCCAGCGTTTCCCGACTGCAGCAGGAGGTGACAAGGTATGTGGTTTCCCTCTGATCACACTACTGTGATATAGCTGGAAGGGAATGGACAGTGGCTTCATTTCTGGCATTCAGTATTTGCTCAGGTATCATTTGTTTTATTCCTTTCCTGGTGATTGCCCCAATGGGCAAAAAGTGAGAGAAATTGCCACTTGATTATATCTCGTTGCGGGGGGTGGGTGTGGGTGGGGGGGAGAGGCAGTATTGGTGAATGCTTGCATATGACCAACTGCAGAAGCAAAAAGGGAGTAATAGATGTAACACTTAAAACCTGACATCAATTTTAAAAGGAATGTGGTGACCATACTCTTTTTTTTTTTTTTTTTTTTGTAACCTTCTACTGATTAAAAGGAAGCCATAGGCAAAGGACCTCTATATACACTTTCAGTTTGTTATTCTTAAGTCTACCTGTACTTTGTTGAAAGTGAACTTTGGCATCTTTTCTGGGTTTTGCCCATCCTACTCCTAATTTTTTTTCCCCTTACACTTCACAAAAGGATTAAAATTATTAGAGAGTATTAGTGCTTTAATTATGATCACAGTGTACCTTTGCAAACAACTTCAGTGGGAATTATTCTTTCATTTAGAGCCCTGTGCTGCAGTTGTAACAATGCAACTGTTCTGAGGGGCTATTCGTGCAAACCACATCACTGTGTGGTTTTCCCACATCTGTGCTGTATTTAAACTTAAAAAAAAACACACACAAAAAAACCAACCCACCCCAACAACAACATAAAACACCACCAAAAAAAAAAAAAAAGAAAAGAAAAAAAGCCCACCTCACCCAAAAAGGGGTGGGCTTGTTGTCTTTTCAACTAAAATTATTTCATTTATCTTGTCTAGAGCAAAGTTGCATCAGTACAGCTAGGGGTAAAGCCTGGAATAAGTGGGTGAGGGCTACAGGGTGGCAGAAGCCTCCCCACTGAAAAAATACTCTGTTGCTGCAAACCTGAAACTCACCATGTGGTCATTATGTCTAAAAAAGGCATATAAATAGTAGAGAAACAGTAGTTTTAATTCTAGGTGTGCAAGATGTGAAGTGTTTTTTGTGTTGCTGATTTTGTATTTTAAAGGATTTTTTTCTTAACCCAGCTGGAGAATTGACTTTTGATAGGATGTGAAGGGTTTGATTCTGAAAATGGCAGCTGTCAAGCAGTCCCTTGACTACTGTAATGCGGGATTCTTGCCAAACAGGGGGCTGAAAGCATCACAAAGCTTAAATTTCCTTGGGAATAGACTGAACATTGATGCTTATCGGTATTTGTGTGTTCCTGCTTTGTACGTGTTGGGAGAGAGAAGCCTCGTACCTCTCCAGAATTATTTAACATGCATTTGGAATGTCTGAAGCATTCTGTTGTTCACTTTTGTCAGCCCAATCCTGGCCTAGTTGTGTGCAAGGAAGCACTGTAGCTGCTTGGATGCTATTATCTCTTCAAGCTGCAGCCTGCAGTGCTGATTGCTCATTCATAGCTCACCTGCAGAGGTGTATTTGCTCATTCTGCCCAGGTTGGTAATAACAAAACATTCCAATGACAATTGAACTTCAGGGCACTCTCAGTTGGAGTGGCTGCTGAATTGTTTTTCTCTCTGAAGTGATTGATAGCATAAGCTGCAGAGTCTTACAAGTTTCTCTTATGTTTCTTTCAATATCTGTAGCAAATCCAGCAGTTTACTAATGGATCTCAGATACAGAATAGCCTGTTAAGAATTTTTTTTTGTTTGTTTGTGGGTTTTTTTTTGTTTGTTTCCTGAAGTGGAATTGCTTCACTGTAGGTGATGTGATGGCAGCAAACCTTCAACTGTGCGATTCTAGATAGATGCGGTAAATCTTGTGTTTGAAGCAGTGAGTGGTGGGGACATGGAGGACTCCTGAAACAAATGGCAGAGAAAGGCTTGGTCTGAAGTGTGATTAGATGGACAGATGGGGTGTGTGTTGCTTTTTATGGCTTTGCTTGCTCTTGGTAAGCTGTTTAAACATTTGTTTTGAAATTGAGACTGGCTGCTTTTAGGATTAGGCTTGATCATGATATGATTACCTGTGATGGTGAGGTAGGCACTAGACTCACGCACTCAGTGCCTAAATATTTTACTTATATTTATGTACAAATGACAAATCTGTCTTAAATGTGCATCTCATGATCAGACACTTTATCTGCTTCTGGGAAGCTGCAGAACCTCCACAAACAACCAAACCCAAAATAAAGCCATCACCAAAGGCTGAAGCTGCAAAACTAGTGATAGCACTGCTAACAATCGACCTGTTACCTTTATGACCTTATTTTGGCAGAAACATCTCCAGCCCTGAGCTTGCCTGGCCATGTTTGGAGCTTGAGGTGAAACCCATCTCTCAGTCCAGGCTTTTAGTTAATTGTGGACTTCAGAATTTCCAAGGTTCGTTAATATTCCATAAGGATGATGAAAATACTTCAGCAAACACTTAGATAATCGACAAGTATTTGAAAACCAAGGAACTGGTTTACTGAGGTGGTTTACTCTGCTTCTGGTATGCAGGATTATAGACTGGCTTGATAGCTATTTTTTGAAAGATTTGCCCCAAATTGAATATTTCTCCCTACTTCCAGTGACTGCAGCCCCTCCCGCCCCCCGGCCCCGTCTCACATACTGTCATTGTGAAGAGGGGAAAATGATCCAAGGCTTTTAGGTTTTGTTTGTTGAGAGGAGCATTACCTGTGGGGTTGTCAGTGGCTCTGAGGCAGTGTTCCTTAACCATTTTTATTTGAAAGACCATCTGGCTCTTCAGAACAGTCTGTGGACCATTTTGTATTCCTTTGTTGTTTGACAACTGGGACCAACAGGAGGAATCCTTGTACAAATAAGACAATCTATATTTAGGTGGAGCCATAATTATTTATAAAATCTTAACTCCTTTACATTTTATCATTACTGTTGTATATATTATGCTAATTATGCCTGCAGGCTCCTGGATTTTAGCTGCTTGCAGGTGTTGGTAGTGGTCAGGAGCTCTTCGTGGGTTTGCTGGTAACTTCATGTATTGCACAAGCCAAATATAGATACAGAAATAAGGGTGAGTAACACTGCCCCAAGCACTATGTCCCCAGTGGTGAACAGACTCTATGGAAACCTGTCTGTATGTGACATGCTGGGAGAGGAGTGGAGTAGTAATGTAGTAAGAAGTCAGTGCTGTCCTTGGGAGGTACGATGTGGGAGTGTTAGTTGTCTTGCTGAAGTGAAATGCAAGTAGCAGTGCTAACCACAGAGTTGCAGGATGGTTGAGGTTGGAAGATACCTCTGGAGATTGCCTGCTTTAAGCAGGGTCACCTAGAGGATTAGAAGCTCTAGGCCTATGTCCAGTTGGGTTTTGAATGTCTCCGTGGATGGAGAGACTAAACACCTTCTCTGGTAAACCTGTTCAAGTGTTTAATCACCCTTGCAATAAAGAAGGGGGATTTATGTTTAGAAGGAATTTCTTGCATTTCAGTTTGTTCCCTGACGATGTCGTCATTTCAAAGGTCTGGATGGGTACTGAGTGGGTGAATGGGTTACCTGGGTTGGCCGTGTAACTGGTTGTTGAGGACCTGTAGAGTGGCAGGTGCCTGTCATGTAAACACAGGCACAGCCATGAATTAATATTGGATGCCTGTAGTTAATTTGTAAGAGGTAGTTCTGATAACATGAGAAGGAAGGGCCTGTGGGATTCTTGGGAAAGAAAATGAAAAGACAAGACTGCCAGAGTAGTTTATTCAACTAACAGCTCTTTGAAGTCAACCTCTGAGGCCTGCGAGAAAAGATGAGGCAGAGAGTGCTCTGGGGGACACATTGTTTTAGTAGGTCAGATCTGACTCTGTGGCTTGCAGTTCTTTTTTACAAAATTGATGCTTACTTAAAGATGCAAACATGGTGTGGGATTCTTTTTCTCCTCAAAGTGAAGCATTGGGACAGGGTAAGAAGCGCTAGCAGAACATCATCAGTCTTGCTGGGTTAGTGATTTTGAGTGTGAATAGTGAGGCTTGTCAGGAACAGCTGTGTTTCTTGACCTGTGCTGGAAGCTTCCTGGGGGCATCCTAGGGAAATGTCAGAAGGCAGCCACCAGTTGTAGAGTACCTATCTCTTCTTTTTGGTAGTGGCAATGAAATCAATGTTACTGCTATGCCTTGCTTTCAGTGTAATAGCATTCTGCTTTTGGCATTGGGCTTTCTCCTTGGAGAGCTATTCCCTACCCTCTAGTCCTTTTATTTCGCTATTCTTTCTACTCTGTTTCTTCTGTCTTGGGTTGAGGCTCCCATCTGTACGTATCCCCACCAATGACTCCAGCATCTCCCTTGCCTCTAGTCCTGGCATTCTACCTGCACCCAGTCCCGCAGACATATTCCAAGCGTAAGTATGAATTAAAGCCCTGTGGTAATTTCTTCAGGTGTCATTGGGAGTTTTACCATGTTGTAATTGCTATAATTTGAAAATGTCTACAAGAATTTGTGATAAACCAAATAAATAATAAAAAAACCTCAGCCAACCAACAAACCCCTCTCCAGGCTTGATGGCAGCTACAGCAAGAGCCATTGGGGTGGGAGTTTGGAGCTGGCACATTAGCAAAAGGCATTTTTCATGGAAGGCTACTTAGACAACCTCTTTTTAGTCATCCAGCTGTTCTCAGAGTGAGCAGCCATCGCAGGTGGAGATGCTGTGCATGCTTTTGGCATATCTAAAGCACCTGGGATCTACATACTCTCTGATATAAAGCAGTCTTTGTGATGCCCTGTAGAGTAGGTATTTGCATAGATTAGAAATATAAATCTGCCTTTTATTTTCTGCTAACTCCTCAGAGGGGAGGCATCCTTTCAACCATTTATTTTTAAAAAGTAAGTCTTTGTACAGTGTCTAAAGTAAACAAGCTTGCTTTCAGTGTGCTCTCGTTCCAAAAACAGAGAACCCACACACTCTTGTGGCTTTCTGAAAATGTGGGTGCGATGCTGCTGTATGCACAAGTATCAGACAATCCATGGCCTCCTCCCACCCCTGCCCAGTTCTAAGGGAAAACCAAAGTTACGTTTTGCTTCCCCAGTATCTCTTTGGACTGGTTTTCTTTCTTTTCTTTCTTGGAAGAAGCTTTCAGTGTCTTACTATGTGCAGTAATATCCACTGATGTTTGTGCTGTTGCAGATGGGAGCATAATCCTGTGAAATGAGAGCAGTTCCTAGTCTGGGTGCCGCCAGTGGGGCTGGGTCCCCATGGCGCTGTGCACAGTAGTCTGGTATGCACAACTGTGTAGGAAGGGACATAATCCAGCATCTGCACTGTGCTGCATTGGGCTTTTGCCCCAAGTTCAGCTGTCAGCTCTGCATTTTCCCTGAAGAACGTGCTGTACAGCTTTCCTGTGAAAGAAAACACAGTGTTTGGAATGGGATGGCTGCACCTGCAAAGTGTGGGAATGAATGTGTTTGCAGGTGGAAAATTAGAGCCTGTGGCTGCCAAGCCTCATTTCTGGAGGGCCTGTGAAAAATCAAGCCCCAAACTTGTCCTCCTTTAGCTAAGTGAACGTATATTTCCTCTCATATTTTCCTGCCTCACCCTTTTCTTCACCATTTCTTGTAGCTGTTTTTTTCTGTTTGTCTTTTAAGGAAATACTACTTCTTCACAATTCCTTGCCTTTCCCTTTCTTTATTTTTCTTCAAGTGTTAGGTGAAGAACTTTTGAACAGACATTCTTCTAAAACATACAGAGCTGCAGGCTCTTAGGACTCTGAATTTTTAAATCACATGAGGATAGAGTAAAAGGGAAAAAAATAGTGTTTGACTGCTTCATATTTACAGGGAAAATTGTTCTGGCAAATCTACTCCCCGCCTTCCCCCTTCCCCCCTAATAAACTGGACTTTTTTCCTTCCCCTCAAAAGAAGTCGTTCTTAAATGTCTCGCCTACTTGAGCTTATCTTTGCTTTTAGTCTGTTTTGCTTTGCTTTACTTTTTTTGAACAAGCTAAAGTTTCACATCCTCCTGTGTTGCTAGCTTTTAATACAAGTACAATCAGCTGGCGTTTTGTACCAGTCACTGCTGTCTTTACATGGTGCTTTTAATTGCTATGCTAAGTCTGGATATCACATATCCTCCTGTGCCGGCCTGGTTTTGTGGCAAGCTCAGTGATGTGGAACTCGTTTTGGCTGTTAAGGTTCTAGGGTACATGAGGCTGCTTTGCTTTTTGTGCTTGGTCACAGTCTATCACTTCAGGCAAGTGATGGGCAGTGACAGGTTGTGTGGCCATGCTTGTCAGCACACCTCTAGTAGACCCATAGAATTATTTTTTTTTAATGCCAATGGTTCTTAAAAATTCTGCAACACTTAATATTTTTTTACTGTGAAAGTACAGAGAAATACCATGCAGGATGGGAGGAGAAGAGAGATGTGCAGTTAAGTTTGATGGGTCAGCAAATGAGTGAGAACAGAGTGGCAAGTGGGAAGGTGGAGTATTCAAAAAACGAAGGCCAGAGTTTGGTCTCTCGCACCTGGAGACTTCAGTCAGGATTTAACCATTCAGTATTACTGGTGAAACTGAGTGGAAAAGAAGTTTCATTTTCAGGCAGCGGAAGCCTTACTGCCTCATCCAAATTTGTCTCTTTCCAAGAACCTTTTTCATGTCATGTTTATGGTGTACTTCCCAGTGTGTGTTTTAAGAGCATGCCTGCTCTCTTGGAAAGACGGCGCCCAGGAGCAGGCTACGCAGCTTCCAAAGAAAGGAACACAAACAGTTTCTCATTGCCCTCTTTTCTGGGAACTGTCGTAACTGCTGTGTGTGTGCTGATCAGCTCTGGTAGGCTTAGGGGGCAGCTCTGCTCACACCGCGCAGGAAAGGCCATGACGCACAGCCCTCTCTTGGCACTAGAAAGAGCGATGTGGCTTGCCCAATGGGAAAGATGATGCACCTCTTCACTAAGAAGCAAGACTGTTCTCTTCAACACAAATATGATATTCATGATCAGAACAACAGTCCCAGGTTTTTAACTATTTTAACTATTTTTAACAATTAAAAAGTCTCTATCTGTTCTCTTTGTTGTTTCTTATATTGGGCTAGATCCTGGTGAGCATAAACCAGTCTAGCTCCTGTCTTCTAACAGAATATTTCCAACTTTATAATTATATATATTTTCTATATATAATATTTCTGTTGTATAGACAGCTATAGGTCAATGGACTGTAATTTTAAATGATTCACATGACTTTAGACAGTCACTGCTATTATACGTGGAAGCTGTATGAAGTGAACAGAAAAGAACAGGATGTTCTGTCAGAATGGCAGACCTTAGAAATGGAAAATAATTTGATCCCATGAATCCTTTCAAACCTTTTGTTCTCAGCTACATGATTTGGAGAGTCAAATTACTGGATAATTTTTATAGGGGAATGGTGGGGAACAACTGTGAAGTGGCGTGGGTTGCCAGCTGACCTATATGTGGTAATACTAATTCTTTCTTTTTTAACTGAAGGACTAACACACAGTGCTGTAGGTAGGTGCTGTGTTGTGAAACGCAGTAAAAGAAGAGTTAGGATGGGTACCAACGTACATGTCTTGTTCATGAGTATATTCATGAGACATTGCGGTGAGGTCTTCCAGAGGAAGCAGCAGGAACTCTGGAGCTGAAATCTTATAAAGTGATGGGAGGCAAAGAAACTTCTGCTGGGGTAGAATCCATTTTTTGTTTAGATTGCAGTTACCAGCCTGCCTGACCCTACAGGTCCCAGTCCTGATCATGGTCCCTGTGCTTATTGTCTTATGGCTGGAACTGCACCGTTTCTCCCAAGGCTGGGAGAAAGGCAAGCTCTGGGATTCATTGCTAGGTGCGGGTACTTGTGAACGCCCAGGGAGTCCTGAATTCCCAGGGATCCCAGCTCTCTTCTGTTGGACAGGACTGTGGATGGGTCTTCAAGTAACTTGGTAATGTTGATTTTTGGGTTTTTTTTTTCTTCCAGCTGCAGGAATTTGGGACCAAGGAGCAATGCACTCAGGCACCGTAGCTATTGTTGAGGGGCTCACGTAGCCCAGGCAGGGGAGCAGCTCTGGAACTGCTTGCAAGCTAGATGAGTCTTAAGAGCTCTGGGTGGCCACCCAGGCTTAGACAGTTTGGTCTGTTTGCATTTTGGTGCTCCTTTGATGGTTTTATTGTTTTGTTTTAATTATTAAAATTTTTAATATTAGTGGTTACTGCAGCATAAAAAACACACGTTAGGCTTGTAGCTTGCCTTGTAAACAAACTGATACTTAATTAGCTTTAATGTTTTTAGAGGACAGCAACAACAATGTGCAGTATTTGCTTGGGTCTTCTTGTGTTCATATTATCACAGTGTATGTGTTGTTTTGCTTTTCAGTAATATTCTTGAGTTGGTTCTTTTTCTATGTGTATATTAGTGGATGTTTAAACTTTGACTTAAAAATAAGAACTCCTTCAAGGCAGACCTAAGATTCAACATTAATTCCCTGTTTATAAAATATTTGCTGAGGAGGGCAAACCCTTCTCCCAGCTGACTTTCTTCAGTGAATGGGGAGCTTGTTCTCTGTGTGTTGGTTATTGAAAACTGAGCTCTTTGTACCAGATATTTTAAGAAACTGTTGATGCTTAGATCTAATCTATTACATTTACTGTGCTTTTAGACCAGAAAGTGAATGTGTTTTCATGTGTGTGGTTGGGCAGTACATATGTAGCAATTCTAAAAAAGTGTTGCACAACTGTAAATACAGTGTTGGATACTTCAGCCTGCATTCTTGCTTTAGTGTGTTTTGGAGGCAGTGGCTGTGATGGCTAGAAATGTTGTAAGAGGAATGTCTTGGTGTTAGGCAGTATCACATATACATCTGATCATGAGGAAATAATACTTATTTTCTGTTCTGGGGCTTGGTCATGTGCTCTTACATCTTGCTGTCCTGATGGGAGCTATTTGTACGCTCAATTTTGGTAGAACAGATACTTCTGAAATATTCTAGGCTTTTTATTGGACTCTTTTTAAATGGCAGCAAAGGTTACATTTTGAGTTTCTACTCTTCTCATACGATAAAGATACATCATTTACACACAGTGCCGGAGCTTTGTCTCTGGTCTTAGGTAGACCAGCTTGAATCCTTCTATGCCAGTCACGCTGGTGGAGGCACTTGTCATGCACTTGGGAAAAGGCGCTTTGTATCTTCCTTTCCTGTCTACCTGGGCGCATGTACTATTGGAGACACTTGCTGAATTTGTACATTGGTTGGGTGACCTGGGCTTGCATTGAATGCTGAGAAGCTCTAGCTGACTCCCACTAGGGGATGAAGAGGGTGGCTAGCTTTTACCTTTGTTGGGAACCAGAAGTGATTCAGATTTTTTTGGAGAGCACCTGGGTAGAATGATATAGCATTTTTATTGTCCATGCTTGTGATTTTTGTTGAGTATGTTAGGATTTTCTTTAAACTTTGCAGCTCTTGAAATGGTGTAATGATAGGAATTTCAGTCTGGGGTTTTTCTAGATGTTCTAAAGAAAACTCAGACTAGATTGGTAACTTGGCAAGAAAATAAAGGCATGAGAGGTATGACTCAAAGTGGTCTGTAGCTTTCAAAAACCAGAAGGAAAAAAAGAGAACTTAGTTCAACCAAATAAAGAAGTATTATTCTTAATAGTAACGTGACTTTGAAAGGGATTGATTCATGGCCTGTGAAACTTCAGAAATGACAGTACGTTAATTGTGCATCCATTTCAGAAGTGCAAAGGGAGCCAGATGGAAAGAAATTGTAGGTATGTGCAAGAGGACAGAGGAGGAATCATAGGATATCTCAAGTTGGAAAGGACCCATAAGGATCGTTAAGTCCAACTCCCTGCTCTGCGCAGGATTACTTAAAATTAAATCATATGACTGAAAGTGTCATCCAGATGCTCCTTGAACTCTGACAGGCTTGGTGCTGTGGCTACTTCCCTGGGAGCCTGTTTCAGTGACTGACCACCCTTTCAGTGAAGAACCTTTTCCTAATGTCCAGTCTGACCTATAGAATCATGGAATGGTTTGGGCTGGAAAGGACCTTTAGAGGTCATCCAGTCCAACCACCCTGCATTTGAGTAGGGACATCTTCAACTAGATCAGGTTGCTCAGAGCCCCATTTAACCTGAATTGAATGTTTCCAGGGATGGGGCATCTACCACCTCTCTGGGCAACCTGCTCCAGCGCTTCACCACCATCGTTGTAAAAAATTTCTTCCTTGTGTCTAGTCTAAATCTACCCTCTTTTAATCTAAAACCATTATCTCTTGTCCTATCACAAGAAGCCCTGCTAAAAAGTGTGTCCCTGTCTTTCTTATAAGCCACATTTAAGTGCTTCCTCTGACACAGCTTTATTCCATTTCCTCATGTCCTATTCCTAGTCGCCAGGGGAAGCGAGTGTGATTAGGATGTGACAGCAAACCACCATGTTAAAAATGTGTCTTGAATTGCATAGGGCAGTCAGGATTGAGCCTTAATTCCAGAAAGAATAGCTGAAGGTCCATGAGACTGAAGCTGGTTCTTCAGATATTTTATAATCCCTAAAGAGAAGGAAATAAATGAAGCATTTTGAAACTGGCTTTGGAGGTCTAATCGACTTCTGACGCAGGAGGGAGTCTTCTGCCTTCCTGCAAGGAAATAAAAACCTTTTGAGTGGCCCATATAATTTTATTCTGTGATATCACATATATCTGACAGTTGAAATGGTGCAAAGGATAGAAATTTGGCCTTCTGTTTTTATCTGTGAAGTGCTTGCTTTGTGTATGAAGCTATGTGTTTGGATGAGTCACACCTGCTGCGTTTTGTTTCTCAGCCTGTGAGGAAGCTGTCCTTACCACTGCCGGCAATCAACACTTGTGTTATGTGGATCACTGGGATAACCTGGAGCATGTTCTCTTCCATTTCAGTCCTGTCCTTGGCCCGTGGCTTTCCCCAGTTAGATTTCCCAGTGCCACATGCACATATGGTTGCATATTCTCGGCTGTATTGTTAACAGTACCCATTTCGTATGTGTGTGTTTATGGAAAAACAGGTGAAAGTCTGCTTGTATGATCTGAACGTGTCCCCTGTTCCTGTTTTGTGTTTGTAGCTGCTTACCTTAAATAGTGCTGAAAAGTGACTTTTAATCTTGCTGTAATTGGCAGTAGAACAACTTCATGAAAACTGCAAGTTACTTTTTGAAATTAAATGGAAAGTTGCATCCTTCTTGCTTTGAACTGCAGGCTGTCTTAACGTGAGAGGGTGAGTGTACAGATAGTAAGCTTCTGTTTACACAGCCGGAGGATTGGTCAGAAGTTGCATTTAACAACTAGATCTACTCACAGTTGAAGAAGGCCCAGCTAGATCTACTCACACTTGAAGACTCTACAAGAAACCTTCAGCTAGGTATTCACTCTCAAGGACTGTCAAGCTTAAGATGGGATATAGAGATAAAAAATAGCCTTTGTTTAGAAATGAAACTTTAATAAAACAGAAATAATATTCTGTAGAATTAAAATTTAAGTCTAATGTTTCCTGATGGATGGGAGCATACTGCTATGACCATGATGGACAGGGGATTCACTGGTCATCTGTTGCCTTGTCTCTGGAGCAAAGAATGAGCTTTGGTCTGGAGGTTTCTGTAAACTTAGTGAAGAAGCTTCTGCTGTGGTGGCTGTTGGAATGACTCTCAATAGGATCAGTTTTGATGGATTTTGTTCCCTGAAGGTTGTTGGTATATTGTCATTTTCTTAAACCAGACACAACTAAAAGCAAATAGAGGGTTTTTTTTTCCCTTCCCTGTAAGGCAGAATTACTCCTTTCATTTAGACTTCACGATGTTCTGCATTGCATGAAGAGAAAAGATAATTTGAACTAAATTAACTCTCACTAAGCGTGGGGGTGAAGTAGCTCTTTATTTCTTGGTGCACATATACCGGGAGGGAACTCCTTTAAAGCTAAGATACGTTTTTAAAAATCTCTTTTTTCTTTCTTTCATTTACTGCTGGCATTAGGAAGACCACTGAGAAGAGATTACCATAGCTGATGAGGTTTTCCTGTACCTTAAAAAGTGAAACAGCAGCAGAGGCAGAAGGAATGTAGTTCCTTGGCTCTGCTGTGGAGCAGTTACATTTAAAAAATTTCTAACCACAATACTGTTTTCAACTGGGAATGCTACTATGTGCTGGAAAACTGGCAGCATTTCAGGGCATCTGTTACATTGTCTTTTCAATGTTTCCAGTGCATCAAAGGGCTTGATTTTGAGCTGCTAGGTGGTGTTAGTCATGTCTCCCATTGGGATTGGTCACAAGTAAGAATAGGTAGGGTCCGGAAGCACTTGGTAAGTGTGATAGTGGATGCAGTTCAGTTTTGTGGGTGTGTTGTTACATTATATCAGTATAAATGTTGTATATACAGGCATCCCTCTGAATTGGTAGGTTGCGCAGAGGTCTTGGTTTGTAGCAGTATAGAAGAGATGAAAGAAGTAATTTGCCAGCCTAAAAATAGCCCATATTTTAATACGCTATGAAAGTAAACAAGCCTGTGGAGTTCTAGGATCAAACAAGTGACATGATGGTACTAGGACTGTTTCTTTTTGCTCTGTAATTAAGGAGAACACAGAGAAAAAGAAAATAAACTCTTGTTGCTCATCAACTAGAAAGAACATTTGTGTAAAATGAGACAGTTTCAAAAGAAAGGCCAAATGATGCTTGGTTACCTATAGAAGAGGAACAGCTTATCATCCACTTCACTTGCAATCGCCCTACCAAGGCCCTGCCCACCTTCTCAGAGCTTGGTTCTGACCTCTTACATTAGAGTCATACTAAGCAAAGCTTTTTTGGGAGAAAACATTGTGCATGTTTATGAATCTATTTGTCAGATTTTTAGGCAGAAGAAAGGAGCAAGTTATATCAGCAAGTATCTATTTCTAATTTCTCGCTTGTGGGTAACAGTGAGGAGTTTGAGACTTATTTTGAAAATGACTGCATACATAATGTCTGTTCTCTTCCTCTTCTATGAGACTTTAGTATAATAGCTATAAACATATTTACTGTCATGAAGCAATTTTGCTTTCCGTAGGAAAAAATTATGTTCTCTTCATTTTTTTTGATATAAAGGAGAAAGGATAAGAAAAATGGAAAAATGGAAAACACTTGTCATCCCTAGCTGCTTGAGTCATGGAAGTGCCCATCAGCCTTTATGCATGTCCTCAAATGAAGATGAGAAGGATCATTCTTCTAATCTATGAGCTGTGCCGCTCACTGCCATTGTCATGTGGACTATTGCAAAGTGCTTGACTGCCTTTTTTCCCTTAAGGTGCAGTAGCAGTGTATATCATTGCAGAATGAGGTTGCCCATTGATTAAGGAGCACTGTGTACAACGTGAATATTATGGTGTACCTCATAGATTGGTATGCTGCTTCTGACTTGTCTCCCGGTGCAGTTTAAGGCACTGTTTTGACAGATGAATATGTTACCTAGGCTGGGGTTAGTATTCTCCTGTTTATCTGCCCATGTGATGCGGTAGCGGTGACTAGCAGCTTCTCCTTATGGAAGTGCAGGCTGCTATGGGATATACTGCATGATGCAGACTGATCCTACCTCAGTCATGTAGTTTTCCCCTGATGAAGTCTCAGGAATGAAGGTTGCTGTAGACTTCCTTTGCAATCACTGAGAAAAATGGGCATTTCCACAGCATGATTTAGGATTCCTCTGTTGTGCATAATTTTCTGCAGGTAATTAATTATTTCTACTGCATGTTTTGAAAAGGGAATGGCAGCTCACTGGTCTTCTATTTATAAGTCCCAGGTAGATGTCTGAAATTTGGCAACAGCATCAGAAAGAGGGTCAAATCAGTAGCGGTAACCTGTGAGCAGAGAGACCTGTGCTTTTTGCCTGGGGTTTCTAACTGCTTTTTAAATTTTGAGAATTCAGTAGGCAGTGTAAATCTTGGTTACAGTAGCACTGCCAGTCTTCAAATAGATTTAATGAATTTTGATGGTTGTACTGCAGGCTGGAGCAAACTTCCTCTTCTCTTATAGCTGAGACACAAACCACGCAAACTAGTTCTAAATGTACCCTTTTTTCAGGGAGCTGAATACCTTTAATATTTTTTTGCCTTGCTGGCAGGGTATAAAGCTAAAGGGGCTGCAACTGGATGTCAATACAATCCTGAAGTCTCTGAATGTGTTTAAAAGAAGCATTTGTGTGGAGGCCCTTATGCAGCTGAAAATCTCAACAAGAATTTGGCAGAAATCTCAGTGTTGGAAGATGGCAGATTCCTGTGCAGTGAGATGTTCACTGGTTCGCTGTTTTATCTTTGGCAGCTGCCTTTGCACTTGATATCTTCAGCTGTTTTTGAAGCTTTTACAAAGAATAATTATTCATTTCATGAAATGGATCTACTTTACCCACCCAACAGGGCAGTGATTCACATATTTCTCTGGCAACACCCTGTTGTTATCAGACCTGTGTTCACTTTTGGAGGGTTGCATTCACTGGGATGTTAGAACTTCCTGGGCCATGATTTTATTGCATGATTTACTGATGTGTGGGGTGACAGTTTTCAACGATTCCTGTGGAAACACTAGGGTCACCAAGCTCTTTGGGAGGTGGAAACAACCCAAGGTTTCCTGGTTCTGCTGGCAGTAGTTGCTAATATGGTGCTTCAACAATCATTTCAGAGGAGTATGAGCTATTGTACTGACAACCTATAGATGGGTGGCAACTTCATTGTGTTACATTTCAAGCAGCGTTTTCTTATTACCAGGGCAGATTACTGTAAAAGATAGTAGTGAATGGACTGGATTTTAGCTTCCTACAAGGTAAAATTCCACTAAACCAATAGAGCTTTCTCAGACATTGATTATGTGAGGTTGGGATAATACTACCTGAAGGTTTTATTCATAGGGTTTTTTTTTTTAACAAGTTTCACAAATTCATGAACATGGTTTCACTGCAGTCTACCAGAGCATTTATTGGGTTTTTTAAAGTTCAGGTTAAGCATACATTCTATAAGTTTGAACGTGTTCACGTGCTCTTTGAATAAAGTAACACCTAAATACACTTGCATGCTGGTCTGCACCCACAAACCAATCACTTGGTGATGTGCTTCTGGATGCTTACATATGCATACCAGTTGTTCACTAGTATATGTGTGCACTCTGTTCAGCTTTTGCATCAGTGCACAACAGTACAACATTTAACCAGAAAAGGCTGGTGGACTTGTGTCATTTCAGAGTTTGGAGCCCTGCTGGAGGAGAATTTTTAAAATATATATTGAAAAATGAGACAGGGTTTATGGGGTGTATACAATAAGTTTTATTACTCCAACTGGCATAATGGAGGTTGGAGAGTATGGGGCCGTCGGAACTCTTCATGTTTGTTTTGTGTCCAAAGAACAGTTTAGAGTTATGCCTGTACTTACCCCAATTTTTAAGAAGTTACTTGTTTTCAGTGTTGCAGAGTATAAGCTAGAGTATACATATGTTCTGGTTAACTCACCACATTTTTCTAGCATGATATTCTAACCTGCTTGGCCATTAACCTGGCTGGCTACCAGGAGAATTTTCAAACTGTTGACTCATATTGCTTCCATATGTAACTTAAACCACCTTTTCCCACAGTGGAGACAGCTTGAAGGTTAGCTGCATTTTCTTTTCAGGGCAGGGAACAGCATATTTGAACTGAGTCAACACATATGAATAAAGCTATTATTAACTTCCTGGGGTCTAATCTCATTTTTGCTGAAAACTTTCCTGGTTGCAAACCAGAGAAGATAAACAGAGTTTTTTGTGCTCCTCTTTCCTCATGAGGTTTAGTAGTCTTCAGCATACATACCTATGGCTCTTATTTTCATATTTGTAAGGATGAATCTTCGTAGCTGCTGTTACTTCCATACCATCTAAGGGATTGGGGGCATGAGTTGCTCTCTGTATGTGGGACCTGGTGTTTTGAGGTTGTGACTAATTAAGGGGGAGATGACACAGAGGCTGCATGCCAAGTCATATTGTTGAGCGCCTGTATATAGGTGGAATCTATATGTGGTTGGAGCTCCTATTCATGGTTGGAGCCATGTTTTGTGCCACGCAGCAAAGGGAGGGGTGATGGCTAGTAGAACCGCTCTGCAGTGGTACAGAGTGGTACCCCGCAGTGTTGTCCCTCTGATTTTGCTGTCAAGCCAGGTGGTGGTTTTGCATGCAAAAGTCCTGACAACTCGGAGGGTCCCACAGCAGAGCAATAGCTGCCTCTGGTGCACACAGCCCAGGGTGAGGAGAAAGAGCCATGAGACCCTACATATGAATGGGGAACACCATATGAGTAGGAAGGTGAAGGTGGAGGCAGCAGTTGTGTAAGACCTTGTGTGTTTGCACTCAGAAAAATCCCCTACTGAGTACTGATATTTTTTTTTTCTTGCAGACTGCGCAAAAAGCTGAAGGAAATTTAGCAAGAGATATTTTTTTCTCATAGGCTTTGATATCTGTTTCACCTGTGGACCATACTGATGAGGAGGTGACCCGGGTTTAGGTCCAGTGTTACCACCATTATGGCAGTCGTATCCTTCTTCAGGTCCCTGCTTTCTTACTGATACTTTTCTTTTTTATTTTCTTTTTTTTGTTGTTTTTTTTTGTTTGTTTGTGGGTGTTTTTTTTTTGCAATAGGGTGGGAGAATGAGAATACTTAGGGTGGGAGAATGAGAATACTGATCTTCCTCTACAGCATTTGAGATCTGTGTATGAAAAGCAGTATGTGGCATTGCTTCAATTCACGTATCTGACTTGGTTCTACGGTTTTACCTTTTTTTAAGACCAAAAAAGAAAGTGAAGCTAATAAGGAAAAAAATAATCTCCTATATTGTAACCTCTGGAGCTCTGTAGCCAAGTGTAAGCGTTTTGCTCAGTTCAGGAGACATGAACGCGTATTTAAGCTTAACTCTGCGAGTAGTCTGAAATCAATAGGACTGCCATGTTGAACAATAATGCTTTTAGCATGTTCTTAAAACCCAAACCAGATGGATACGTGGCTTTTTTCAAAGATGTGTGGCTAAAACTTTTCACTCCCAAACGTTTAATTCTAGCATTTCCATGTAATATTTATGCTTGCATTGAGTGCTGTTTTTCAGCTGAAAACACTACAATACAGATTTTTTCACTTTATATGTTTTTGATTGTTTTGTTTGCTTTTGCAATCCCAGTCCAGCCTTTGTAAGGATGAATGCTGTGGTGGTGTCATCAGGGACTGGCTTTGCTGGACTTCAGATTGCAGAGACCAAACAGCCTTTGCTGAGAGAGAGGGCTCGGAAGACAAGAGAATATGGCTTCCTCCATTATTTTTTTTTTTACTGTAAAAGGCATGTTGGGAGTTTTGTGCTGTATAATTCTTTAGGTATTTGGATTAACTCTGATAAAATTATAGGTGGTTGTAAGGGAGTTTATTGTGCTTATAAATTGTAGTGGGGCTCCCTGTAATTTGTTATAATTAATTCAAGAGTTCAAGGGCAGAAAATCAGGATCAGGTTGTGGCATGCCTTCCTTTCTTGCTAAAGCATGCCATTACTGGCCTTTTTTTTTTTTTTAAGGTTTAACCTTATGTTCATGGGTTTATTTGAACTCAGAGTATCCAAAAATTATAATACACTTTTTACGAAAAGTACAAGTACAGAGGATGGACCTGTTGTGGTTGGGGGGTTCCTTTTTAAATACAGAGAAATTGGTGGATACTCTTAAGCTGCACCTACTGGCTAAGCCTCTCGCGGAAGGAGTGCGTGTTTTGGGAGGCTTGTGTCATGTCTACAGGCTGCAACAAGGACTGGGTGCATGTCCATGCTTATGGCCCATCAGAAATGGCAGGAAAAGAATACTCACGGAGCACTTCTTTACAACTCAGGCTCTGTTTTGCTGCCAACAAGAATGCTAAGTGTGATTATCTAGTTATCTCGTGTCTAACTGTTCAGGGTTTGACTAGTCATCCATTTAACACTGGACACCAAAGAGCCACAACGCTTTTATACCAGGCTATACTGGAAGCAGCTGTTAATGTGTGAGAGTTTATAGACAGTGTGTTACCTTCCTAAACAGTCCTATGTCCATCTGCAATACATATATTATTTTCTTTTATGAATGCTCAATTTTACTGCAGGAATTTTACTTCATTAACTGATTCACATCAGGAACAAAGCTTATTGCTCCTCAAATGCTCATACTTTGCATTTACATTTGAAATCTGCCAGTTGTGTAAAGAATTGGTGGAGGTGGAGATCTGTCTTTCGGGGAATGCATGCAAATGAACAAAGTAGTAAACTGATGAAACAGAGGTGGCAAACAACAACTAAGCAGTGCTAGGTGCGTGAAGGTTTTCCTGTTCTAGTACCCTTGGCCAGGAGTTCACTGTGTAGCTGGACCTGAACCTTTGGAAGACATTAGTCTTTGGTAGGAACTTCATTGGTCAGACATGGTAGCGTGCCTTTCATTATGTGCCTCACTGCAGCTCATAGAACAATGTATTGTTTCTCCTTATGGTCACAAGTTGCATATTAAAACAAATGGGAAGTGACCATCATTGCAAAACTAGCCTGTTTTAGCCAAACTCCATTTTTTCCCCCTGTTGCTTTTAAAGAGAGAGATTGAACGATGTGGAAGTAGGTGATACAAACTGTTTTGATCTGTCCTCCGTCCGACATGTGAAAATGATGCTAACCCAGCATTGTTCTGTCTCATTAGGAAGGGGAAAAGGAATGACACAAATCTTTCCATGAATTTCATTTATTTTATTTTTAGTTTCAGTCATGTTTTCCATCCTGCTGCTGGAGGAAATCAGGATGTAGACAGTTGGATGCTGCTTTTGAACAACCTAATTTTGTAGTTACCTGAAGCTAACCTTGACATACCTTTTATAAGGTTGTTATGATCAAGGAGTTCCTACCCTAGAAACTGTTATGACTGTGTTTTTACTATTGGCATTGACAGTTTGAGCTTCTGAAGGAATTTTTTCCTGCATGTGTGACAAAGGCTCTTTCGTCTCCTTCCCTTTTGTTTCTGGCAAGTCTGCTGATCTTTCTAAAGATCTGTGACAGGGTGTGGTAGACTTTTTCTCAATAATACCCTTCCAAAAATATTACCCTTTAGTAGTGGAAGCACAGACATTGCTTTTTATATTCTACCACAAATCCCAGATAAATAGCTATTGTCTAGTACTGTGAAGCATCAGACTTTTACTGGGAGAGAAGCTGATGAAATTCCAGAGGAGCAAGCTGGAGATGTTCTGTTTATCACCACCATCTAAGTTTTTTACAATGGCAAAGACAAGGCCTTAGCACTGCGTTACTGACAATGACATCATCAATGTATGTACCTATTTTTTTTTTTAAAAGTGCCTTTAGATTAAGATGTGCTGATTGAATCCTTACATCTAAAATGTGTTTCGGCATGCTCAAGCCCAGAAATCATAACACCATCTTTGCCAATATACAGAACATTGTATCTGAAAAGACCAGTCTTGTTTGCCAGCCTGCCTTTCTTTCTTGCCATATAAAGTCCAGTCCAAGTTTGCAGTCAGTTTTGTTAAGGTGTGTTGAGTGACCCATGTGAAATAAGAATCATCCAGTAAGTAGCGCTCTGGGTTGACACTTGGGAACAAAACCTACATCTCCCAAATCTGCCTTGGTTTCCTCCCAAGTTTACACCAGTAACTTCACCAGCCATGTGCCTCAGATACTGTTATTCGTACAATTAGGCTAATGATCATTAATGCTACTGAAAGCATGTTTTTCTCAGAAAAGCAACCAGTAAGAGTTAAGTATTCTGATTGTCTCAAATATGCAATAAATAAATAAAAACAACCTTTTGGTCATTATCAATTAGTTCCTTTGATTGCTTATTGAATAGCTGAATCATTGGCTTATCTAACTCAAAGTCTGAGAAAACATTGAAAGACCCTGTGTTTAAAATAAAAAATGGATTTATCTTTAAAATGTAGCATATAGCTATCTGTGGAATCCTGTTGCTAAATAGTATCAAAGCGAAGATCATGGCAGATTTTAAGGTGTGAGATGAACAATAGACACATCGATATCAAAGCTAATGCTTCAAATAATTTTAGTAAGTGATAAAAAGGCCTCTGTTCTGGAGAAACTGCTTCCCCTGTGGGCAGATTGTTGTGTAAGTATACATTGCAGCGTCTGCTCAGAAGTGTATTACCATACCACTATAAATCCAAATGAGCTGACTCAGACTGTTGTTGTGATTCAGTGAGGCTTTTGTTATGTCCCTAATTTTAGAAGATCATATTGTACTCTAATTGTAATTTTTTTTTTTAAGTTGGAAAAGGGCTGAATGGTCTTGAGCTAAACCACTTGTGGGCCAATCTGTTTCTCCTGTGAGTCTTAGAGACTTCTTATTTTTGGAGTTATGAAACAGTAAAGCAGTTCTCTTTTTTTTTTATTCCAGAGAAGTTAAACTACATAGCTATGCAGTTATCCAATAGATAGGCTTGATGCCAGAAAGGTGCCTGATGAGTTATAAAAAAAGTTAGTCATGCCAGTAATTGCATCATTAGAAATTATTTTAAAGGAATTGTACCTCTTGGGTAATTAATACATGTTTTGTAGTGCTTTGTGTATTTTCAGATAAACTCAAGGTAAATATTTATTGGTATTAAAACTGTAATGTATCTATGCATACCAACTTGATATTTCCAGAAAAACACACTGACCATTTTTTGTTTTGTTTTGTTTTTTTAAATAAAATTAAAGTGTTTCCTGCTGCACTAGAGATAATGAGTATATTCCAAACCCTTCCTGTTCATGATGTACATTGAAGGAAAGACTAGGGAAAATAACAAAAATCCAGACTGATCACAGTATAGCATTCAAACAGTACTAATCCTTATTATCTTGATCTTGTCACTTTTGTATAAATATATAGATCTGTGTATGTATATGAAGTATATATTTAGATTGTAAATTCCTAGGGCAGTGCGCACCATTTTTTCTGTTCTCATTCTCTCATTTCCTAGCAGAGTTGGATGTTGCTTGATTACTAAGGCTACTGGCTCTGATAATATTGATTATTAATTATTTGCCTTGTGTTTCTTTGTGAAAGTCACTGGTAGGAAAATTGTGAAGATGCACTGCACCCATGCAGCTACTCTGTAAAACTAACCCATATTCTTACTTTCGTAAACCACCCTTTAATTTCTTGACAAAGGTCTCACTTCCACTATTGATCAGGCCAGGTTTGGCATGGCTTGTGGTATCTAAAACATTGGTTGTTGATGAGAATGGAAATCAGCAAAATTGAATTATTTTCTGCATATATAAAACAACAACAGAGGTTATACATCTGGAGATAAACAGTGGTGATGGAAGGGTACCAGGAATTCAGTGACACTGTTCAAACACCCACATTCTTTTTTGAAGTGACAGGAGAGCAAACATGAATCATGATCTTGGGAGGTCTATGCAGAATTATATGGGCAAATGGAATTTCTCTACATTTACACAGCTGTAGCTGAGTCTGAATCTGGGTCTTGCAATTAAATTTTAAACCACTACCCTTATCTCCTGCTTACTAATACTATTTGGGTTTTTTCTCCTCTGATGTAGTATGGATTACTAACATGCAGATGTTTATTCCAGAGGTCAGATGTTGCTTCAGTTGTCCAGTTGCAGCTTATCTTCTTTATAAAAGTGTGCTTTTTGATGCAATAAATGCAAATATACTTTTAATGTTTTCTGTGTTGGCTAAATGGAGTTGTGGGAAATGATATCCTTATAATTATGGCTTTGTTCAGACTTGTTGTCCACTCCCATTCCCCTTGGAATTAGCTACAGGCTGGCAAACTGTAGCAGCCTTTATTATATTGAATGCACAATGGCTCTGTTAAAAACATTTAACCCAAAGTGAGCAATGAAGGTGAGAGATTATCATCTGTCAGCCCACTTGGCTATGGTGGTGTCTCTTCTGCCCTGCACTCCCCTAATATGCCAGAATGGCTCTGTGATTAAAGCTCTGTAAGTCTTCACTTCAAATTTCTTGCCTTTCGTTATTTGGGGGTGCAGATTGCAAACTTCTCTTTTGTTCAGTTTCCATATGCTTTCCCAACTAAACCACCTAATAGGAGGCTTATGAAATGCATGTTTTTATCTGCTGTTCTGAAACAGCTTTCTTCAGTGAATCTATAACTGAATCATTTTAAAAATGTTTGATTTCCCTCAAATTATAGATCTACTTTTGCAATCCAAGCGAAGAGAGAGCAGTCTTAGCTAGCATAGTGACATAATAACAGCATTTAACGTAATTTCAGATGGAGGAGCCTCAGATCCTTGACAGAATATGGGCCAATTTCTCCTCTCCGTTGGCTGGGCAGAGAGCCTGACCACAGCTTTGCAGCATGGCTGAGCCATGAATCTGTGGCTGGCAGAGCTATTAGAGCCTTCTAGCAGAGCTTCCTCCAGGGTATGCTCCTCCTCTTCCTGGACAGTGGAATTGGCCACTCCAGTTCCTGCCCTGTGAAAGGAGATATCCCAGTTCGTGCTGTATGTGGCCACAGTGAAAGGAGACATCAGGGGACACCTTAGGTGTGTGACCCTTGTCACTGTCAGTCCAGGAGTATAGTTGAAGCTGATACGGACCGTAGGTTTCTGCCTCAGTCGTCTTCAGTTTACCTTGGTGCTTGCTTTGAAAAAGGTGTCAGAGCCACAGCAGGTAACCACTTTTCAGTGTGTTTGCCTGTGAAAGCTGCCAGCCTTCTCCATGAGGTTTCTCCTGATGGATACACTTCATGTCAGAGCACGAGTTATATATGCCTGTTAAACTCTTGCAGCATGTCAACCTACAATATATAAATCCTAAACTTTTATTCTGCTACAGGATTAATAAATGCATTGCTGTACCATAATACTGTGGAATGTCCCCATTAAGATTTTTAAATATGACCTGGCTCTGACAATCAGGATGAAACATCTGTAAATGGGCATCTTTCTCATAAAATGGGTGCTGACTGCTGTCTTAATCTTTCTGAATTATTGGCAACTAAAATTGTGACTAAAACTCCACATCACTGTTTCTTTTGAAAGTCTTGGTCATAATATTGATACTACAGTAACTACATTGACGCTGTATTTTTTTCGATGCTTACCTAAATAATCCTTTCTATGGTTTATCTATAATTCTGCAGACACTGTGGTTGAAATGGCTCCGCTGAAGCTGGTGACATTCTTGACTTCTGTAAAGCTAGGATGTCACTGTAAGATTTTACACTGTTTTGACTTTGATATAGTCTTCTAACTTTGTTTTAACCATAGCTCTAACTTTACGGCAGACGTGGATTTTACTTTTGTTCTGTCAGACTAGAATATGAAACTCGTGCATACATATGTAGCGTTGACATAAATAGCCTGCTTTTGGGATTACAAGTCTTGAAGACCAGATTCAGCAAATGCTCACCTGCATACTTGATAAAGCAGCTTATGTCAAGCTTCTGTGAAAGCATTGTGCATTTTCAGAATTGGGATTTAGTCATTGCAAAGAAGTGGAAACAAGCTAATTTGTCTCTTGGAACGAGCAACTGTGAAACCTGGGGCTGAAGCACAGGGCTTAGGCTGAGCAGCCGTATGCTTTTCACACTGCCTCTCTCAATCAAAGTTCAAAACCTCCTAAGGTTTTAATCTTCGTTAGGCTGTGAGAAAGCCAACTCTATAAACATTTTAGATTATATGTTTCCTGTTTGAGAATGTTCTTCAGCCTTTTGTGGGGGAGAGAGGGGAAGAGGAAGCCTAAAACCAGTAACCCAACAATTACCTTTTACACACACGTAAAAATTGTGAACCCTGAAGGGAACTTGAAGAATATGTGCAGAGGCCTTCCCTGAGAGGATTTCTGTGCCCAGCAGTGCTTGGAGCCTCTAAACACCCTGCTGCCTTCGGAGTATGGGTCTGGTCAGAGCGTTGGTGCTGTCTAGTGGCAAGTTATTGCATCTCACATCACTGACGGAAGAGTTAACTGAAGAAAAAATGTGAAATGCTGCATTAGATGAATAGCCCTCAAAGCATGGCTTTGGGTTATGCTGGTTTTGAAGCACGTAGGTATTTTCTAATGCCTCCGCACAGAATTAAACGGTAATGTTTCTGAGTATAGTTAAGGCAGTGCAGTCCCTGTGTAACATGGGTGATGCTACAGTGGCTCTTCCTTTCCCGTTGGGACTGGGAAGGTGACTTAAACTCCGAAAAAAGACTAGGAAGTTTCTTTGCTATTCCCAACAGTTCAAAGGTAAGGTCAGATGTGGTGTGCTGGTTGCAGATGGGTCCAGTTAGGAGTTTACTGCCCCCGGCCTTTCTGACCACTCTTTGCTGTCTGCTTTGCAGAGCTTGCAGTCTCTGAGACTGGCTGTTATGCTTGTGTATCATTTCTTTCTAATCCAGTTTATTTCAAGCAATTACGTTTTTTAAATCCATGACCCTTTAAGCAGATGCCTTTTGTGTTGGGGGCTGAGCAGGCATGCAGCTGGAGTGGCAGCCTTATAACCTGGTTCAGCTGCAGCCAGACTGGCATGTCTGGTCACAGCCTGAGAAACCCCTTTTTGGGGGGGATTTCCTAACTGGGGTCACCCAGGCGCATCAGTTACTATCTGCAGGTCTGGGGGTTGGGTGCACGAGGCTGAGTGCACACACAGGCTGTGGCTACACTGGTACAGTGCCTCTATCTTTGGGCTCAGGCGTGATGAGGAGTTGCTTGTCAGCTGAGTTATATGTGTCAGCATCAAATGTTTAAGCTGATGGGCATGAGATCATTATACCACTGTAACTCAACTTTATAACGAAGCTGTCTCCACTGAACTTTAACCTGATATCCCAGAGGGATTGGTACGTATCCCTGCTAATTGGCCAATTCTGCTGTAGGTCTGGTCCAGTTCAGCAGATGGGAGGGATGCGCGGATGGAGACAGTAACTTCTTAAGCTTTTCATGGAAAGCTGCTTGTTTGTCATAATTTACTCTATTGCAGATATAAGGTGAAACGTGCGAGTTTTGTTACTATGGTTAAAGCTAACGATTTGTCTTGCGATTAGTTACTGCAGATCAGCAAGTGCATGATACTAGAATCTGGTTTTGCTTGATTTGTGTATCTAAGTTATCCTTACAGATGAGAGATGCCAATTTAAAAAACCTTCATATGGGCCACAGTTAAAGTTATGTCAGTAGGCCAAAGTATATTGCTAAAATTCCGTTTCTTCTATCAAAATGTTAACTCTGGAGCAAAAACAACAGAAGAAATATAGAACAGCCTCTTTTGGTACTGGTGATTGCATGGTCTTCAGTAACCTCTACAAAACGTAGGGAGGAGGTATTCCTAGTAGATGTCCCTCTTCTGTGTGGTCTAGGGAATGCAAATTAGAACTTTTTATTTTCCTTTTCATCCACCTGGAAGCATTGCACATGTAGGGATCACATTGATTTGTTTTGGTAATGTGGAACTTCTGAAGCCAGGTACAGATGGCTGTTTAACAGCCTGACCTGTTTGTGGTGAGTTTTTCTTGCTTTCAGCAAGCAGTCTTTTGTTCTGTAGAAAATGTACAAACATATAGATGTTCTAATTTGTGTTCCTTTTTTTGTTTGTAGATATCAGTATTACCTACAAGTGAAAAAGGATGTTCTTGATGGCCGATTACTTTCTTCATTGGAGCAAGGAATTCGACTAGCTGGTTTGGCAGTGCAAGGTAAGATGACTTCACCTGATAGCCCTTTTCCAACACTGGCTTTTTTGGTTTGTTCTGTATGTTGACTGGGCACTAACTAAGGCCTTGTATGACTCCTACTGACAACAGCTGGGTCTTCTATTGATTTATAGTGCATAGGTAGACTGCCGTTGATGAAATGCCCTTAGGGAGGGGATGATGGACCACATCACAGCGTTCAACTTTCTTATTTCTACAATCCATATAAGTGAACCTGAACAAAACTCCAGTTCTTCCAACCCCAGCCACGGAGTGCTTTGCAATAATGAATTTGCTTCACGTTCTCTGGTTTGAAATGCAATTACATCAAAGAGCATAGCAGCAGCTTTAATTTTGCCTTTAATTAAAAACTCATTTTGCTGTATAGTGCTATCTGAAGTATGAAAGAACACATGACCATAATTATGTGAGTTATAAATTAATAATAAACTACTACTTACAATGTGATTTTTATTCTGAGCCTCCTAAGTACATCAATAAAAGTGGGATCATATAATGTGTATGGGCAGAGGAAGAAGCCCTGTATTTGGGGAAAGGATGTTTCAGTCTATCCACAACTGACTCTGAGAACTAAGGTAGCATTTAAACAGCCATACTCTGGGCATATCCTCTGATGGGAGGGAAGGAGGAAGTGTATACATAAATAGCAAACATGAAGAGCTGAGTCTTGAAAATTAAAGGTTCAATGGAGAGTAATGCTAATATGATCTTTCTTAGAGCAATAGAAATTCCATTTTAGTGTCTTATTTCTTGGTTTAAAATTGAAGGAAAAGTGTTTCCTGTCAAATCTTGAAATGTTTATTGCTCAAGGAAAATAGATGTATAAGGTTCCATACTGAATTTTGCAATTTAGGTAAATGAATTTGTTCCAGTGTGTAAGTAAGGGCTAAGTAGATACTGAATGTGTTTCACTCATCCTGTGTTTTTGGAGCTTTTTGCTGATTTTGAGAGTCAGTCTTTATAATCAGTTTAAAGCAATCACTTTTATTCTGAATTTTCCATGTAATCTATTATATTTCAAAGACTTGCATCAGAACACTGCACTTAATCCTGTTTGCTTTATTCTGACCTTATATTACTCCCTGTCCTTTGCATGTGATGCAACTGAAGATATTTGAAATACTTATTTCTTTTAAACTTACAGACTTTGATTCATGTCCATTTTTATTTCTTTCTGTTTATGCTAAAACATAACTCTGAGGTGAAAACAAGATGAAACTGCATTTTTGGCATCCTGCAATACATGAAATTGTTATGAAGCTTTGAAAGAATGTTTAGATAATATGATTTATAGTGGGGATTTCCAACTTCTATAATATGAGAATCTTGTAGATGGCGTTTTATCCAGTTCAATTAATATAAAATAAAAACCTCCTGGCAAGATATTCTTTTGATATAAGCTGTTGTGTATTTAGCAGATAGATAAATACAGGTTTTGGTTTGTATTTTTTAACGTAGTTTAGCCTTTAGGAAGCATTTTCAAAACTTCACAGTTACAAGGACATTTAGACAAGAACCCTCAGCCTCACATATGCATGTGAGCATGGAGATGAGTACCTCCTAAAGAGATGTAGAAGGAGTAGAAAAGAAAAAAGAAATATGTGGTCCAGTCAATTCAAATGACACGGTGCTTGTATTGTTATGTTGGCTGTAGAAGGATGAGACCTCCCCTGTCCCCCTGCAAGTCATGTTGGTTGTTGAAAATTTTTAATAGAATTGGCTAGTGTATTTTAACCTCCTAAGCTGTAAGATCAAGCATCTTCTGTACAGTTGCGTACAGAATTGGAACAGAGGTAGGTTAAATTTTGGGGCTTTTGCCTGGTCAGGGTTGGAAACGCTGGAGAAGCAGAAATGTGCACTGTTTTTAAAGAGGCTGAGCAATCCCGGCCTTGTTAGATCGTGGTGTTAGCTCGTGAAGGCTACAGAAAAAGGAACTCTTACACTCCTGATGGTTAAGTACTGCAAATGGTCATAATATCAGAGATCAAAAGAAAGAAATTACTTGGTGGCTGTTGTTTGATCTCTGGTAATAACACTGTTATTTTCAGACCTCCGTGTTAAAAGCTTAAGTACAAGCAGGAATCTTTGTGCTGAGTTGTGGCTTCAGAGAGAGCTTGCCCACGTGAAATTAAGCATCTGTGCAAAGGCTGAGTGTGGTCTTAACGTGTGGAAGATGCTAAAATGAGTAACTGTGTTGTTTTTTCCAGCGGATTTTGGAGACTATAATCAGTTTGAATCTCATGACTTCCTCCGAGAATATGTCTTGTTTCCTATGGTGAGTTCCTTATCCCCTTCTTTTGTGGTCTTTTATGAGTAATTTCTCCATGCCTCAGAGATGGCTTTGTTGATAACAGAGTAAAAGCACCAGTGCCTGAATAGTGGAAATAAACTTTGCTCCCCAAAACCTTCAATATACTTGCTTGCATCTGAATGAATAGATGCTATGGAAATTTAGCCTTTTTCACTTCCTTAAGCCTTTACTAGGAATAGGTGTCAATAAAAAAAAAATGTACTACTTTGAATCAAAAAAGAATTTGCAGCAATTTAAAAAGGTGTTTACTAGCAGTACTGTAGTATTAGTACCATGACATAACAAGAGGATATGAGGGCTGCTCATATGCTAAGTGTTGTGTCACAGGAAAAATCATGCAGCCTTTCCTCAAGAGAATGTGAATTTACATCAACTGACTATTAGACTGAAGCGAAGCATGAATCGAGTCTTCTCCAAATGTTCTCCAGGGACTGTGATGTACATTTGTTTTACGTTTACATTGGAAACCAGCAAATAACTTGAATGCTGAGGGAGGTGGTTTAGGTCACTAATGACTCTGATCACAAATGCCAAGCACTTGCAGTCCATGACATTGAACTTCTCTGGGAGGATGGATTAGAGGTGGGGAAAAAAAGCCTGCTGAGGTTAAGGCTGGCTTTATCTTAGATGAACAAGTCCATCAGCATGTGTGTTGAGTGTACACTTCATAAAATGTAAAAGATTGTGGAATTCTTGCTAACTGGAAAAAAAAAAATGGAAGTGGGGTGGGATTCCCATGCCCTGAGTGTAGCTGCCTAGAAGTTAAGGCATCTGGTTTCCCTCTGCAATTAGTGGAGCGGTAGAGGGAGAATGATTCATCTCACTGTGATTTGAGGGCTTGAGAAAGGCACTTCCAGAAGCGTTTCATGCCATTTACTGGTGCTCTTATTACAGGAACTGCAGTGGATAGTCCATTTTCAAGTCCAAAAAGCTGACAGGTCTTGAAGTGAAAGTGCAATTTTGAGCTGGTAGACAGAGTTCAATACCAGCTGAAAAAGAGAGTCAGCAGGAAGAAGGGGAATTAATAAATGCATAGAGATCTGAATATGCCTTGTGTAGCTAGAATGTGGCTTCGATATTGACTTTTCACCAAGAAACTTCTGTTAGCCCAACTAGTGGAGCAGGATTTCTTTGGTAGGCCACCTTTATCTATTGATAAGTAATTGATGATCCTGTGTATAGACGATGCTTTACGAATTTGTGTATGATAGCCTAAGTGGGAAAGAAGATGGCTGCAAATGCAGACGGCGAGAGACATGTGTTGTCAAGCTCTTGCTTTGTAAATTGCTGAACTCATGCGAAGTTCTTTCAAAAATACTGATATAATTTTTCTATTCAGGAAAAAAACAGGAGGGTTTAGGCCTCTGGAGGAGCTTTCAGGTGGTTAATTTATATGTGGTTCAGCAGTTTACTTTTTGGGTTCAACTCCTAGAACCCCCAATTTTGAGTCAGCTGCCTACATGGTGGCGTGGTCAGCTCTCTTCCGTTTTGCTTGCACTCACTTTGTGGTATCTTGCCTTTCATCCATGCTACTATTTAACAAGATCAGCAAAGTGTCTGCTTCCTACAGTCTTCAGAAGCCTACTCTTAAATCAACTGTTTCTCTAGACATTTCTTTAACTACTTGTTTCTGCTTTTATGGGGAGGAGTGGGTAACGTAATAGTAAATATTTCACTGCAAGTTCAGTGACAGTTGCGAAGTGCTGCAGATATAAACTAGTCCTGAAGTAAGTGGGAGGCTTTGAGTGAATCTCAGGCATAGAAAGAGCCTCCAACAAGAACGTTGCTATAAATTCATTAGTGAAGTGAGCTTGTGGATGAGGGAGGGGCAGCTATATTTGTACTGTTTGATCTTGTGAGGCTACAATCTGTGTCAAATGGCATTTCTTCAGCAGCAAAAAGAACAAAGTTATGTACACAGTACACCCCACAGGTGTGTAGCTGTGCATAGGCATGTACCATGCCATTTTTCATTAGCACACTTTCACATTTTTTTGTGGCAGAAGCAAATATCAGAGGGAGGGCCCCATTGAGCAAGAAACAGGCAGTGTATTTGAGTACATTACATGCAGCCTTAAGGCTTTTAAAATAAAAATAAGAACTTTGAGGTTTTGCAAGAAAGTTTTTTCAGCTTCCTTTTTTTTTCGCCTTGAATTTACAAGCAGACTTCCTTTATTAACTTGCTCCCAATTATTTCAGAATTGTTTCTACCACATATTATTAAATTTGCAGAAGATAAAAGTCTCTGCTCAGAAATGTGTTGTAAGCATAAAGTACGTTTTATTGCATATTTGATGAGGTAGCAGAACTTCCAATCCCTTTTAACATGGGAAAGGGAGCACTTGTAGGTTGCAGGACAGAAAATACCTATGACTTCATTTTTCATGGTCTACGCAGTGTTTTGGGTTGTTTTAAAAGTTATATATTGATTTGTAACCTTTCAAGTGTTTTTAAAGACTTGTTTGGTCCTTATCCAGGAAAAGATCACATATCAGTGCTCTGTACTCTGTGCTCTACTGTAGAATGATAACCACCTTAGCCTTATTTTTAACAGTACCTTTTTACGATCCCCAAAGAAGATACATATATTAAAATTAAAAAAAATAATCAGACTCTTATGTTCTCCTTGCACATTTTCAGCATCCCATGCTCTGAATTTCAGTGCAGTTTGGCGATAAGTTCTCTCTCTGTAACTTCCTGGAAGAGCATGAACATCTGCTGTCATAATTCCTTTCTTGTGTTGAGTTTTGTCTCTCTTTGGATGTCTAGTTTTCAGTGCTACTTCATATTCTTACAGGATTGGACCCAGGATGAAGCTGTCTTGGAGGAGCTGACTCAAAAGGTTGCTCAGGAGCACCGAACTCACAGGTGAGCTTGACGTGTTGAGGTTTGGATTTTCTTTTTTTTTTTTTTTCATTGTCATTGTCCTTCTAGTACTTCCCTTCCTCCTCATGCTTTTGTGGCAGGGGTGAGCTAGCCTATCTTAATTTTGTTACTGTGCTAGGTCTCACTGGATTGTTAATTAGTCTATTACAAAAGATTACCTGCCTCCTGTGAACACAAAATGGCTGAGGAGCTTAATCCTAAATAAACGAGCATTTGCACCATAAAGCTTAATGAGCATGTGTAATACTATTTACGATATGTAGTAGACTCCTTTCTTGGTTTCATTTAAATCCTGATGGTAAAAGCCCCTGTGACTTGATTGGGGGTGGTCCAAGGGTTTTCTCTCATTCAGGAGACAGGGACACACACACACTCTCCATATAATGGAAATGAGAATAGCAGGAGCTGGGTTTTAAGTCTTGTTGTGGAAAAGATACAACATGGTGTTACTAGTTAATGAGCTAGGGTGTATATCTATTAGTGCTTCAGTACAAATGCCTTCTTTGTAAGCAAGCTTCTTTCACGTCATCTAGGTGTTTTGGTGGTGGAAGTATTCAAATGTCTAGAGTGCTGTTATTAGAAAAATGGCAGTGCCTGTATGTCATTGGAAATAATCTTTTGTGCTATGTTGTGAATTTGCATTTAAAGTTTTATTATGTGAAATGCAAAAGGAATATTATGTGAAGGGTGCAGCACTCCCCATTACATGACAGAAAATGGTAGTCAAGGGGTAAATGCCAATCTCGGAGTGTAAGATGATTCTCAGTCTGAGTTTCAATGCAAGCCTGGGGCTTTGATGCAACCAAAGGATTAGTTTCCAGGCTGGCCATGAACAGGCATGGTTCTGTTCTCTCTCTGCCACGGACTGCTTGTGTGATCTTGGTTAAGTCACGGACTTGAAAGGAAAGATTTCCCTCCCCTGCTGTGCTCTTTGGTGCTATTTCTGCAGCACAAAGAGCAAATACTTATCCTCACTTCAGCAGGTAGATCACATTGCACCTCCTTTCTCTCCCTCTTTCTCCCAAGTATTCGTTCAGTTCCTATATTTCTGTTTGTAAGCTGTGGTAAGGAGGAGCAAAGAGGAGAAACATTAATAGTGGCCTTCTTTTGGAGCAACCTGCAATCTATTCTGACCTGCTTTTGAGAACTGAAATCTGTCTGAATTCCTGAGCTGTGACAGGAGCATGTGTAGACACGTGTGTAAAAGTTTTTTCAGCTGGTTTATTCTCTATTATGAAAGAGAGTCTGCTCAACATTTGGATTTAGTGCCTGTGGTTTTGAACAGCCAACTTGAAAATGTCCTCCCTTTTAAGTCATTTTAAGAAGCTTCAGTGGACTTGTATACTATTTATGCAAATAGTATAGCTCTGCAAAGTGTAGTATGCAAAATGTAGGACCCATATGGCTCAAACTGGCCATCCAAAACTAGACAAAACCTGATGCAATGGCCTGATGTTTTAATAAAGCCTGGAAAACATTTGAAGTGTACAGAGGAAACTGAGTAATAGGATCAGTTCAGTTTGTTCCTCCTTTAATTTGAACTGTGCTTTGTACCTTACCTTAGCAACATTTAGTGAAATTCTTCCCCTTGCTGATTATGATCCTAACGTTGAAATTTAGTTTTGTATTGTGCATTTCTAGGCAGCATCTCCAAAGTGTCTTCTAAAGTAGTTTGTGAATCTCCTATTTTTTCATTAGTATTTTTTGTGTATATATATATTTTTGAACCTTTTGCTGCCTTTTGTTACTCTAATTGCAGTGGTATTACAGCAGCAGAGGCTGAGCTAATGTACATCAATGAAGTGGAACGCCTTGATGGTTTTGGACAGGAAATTTTCCCTGTGAAGGTATGTTAGTGTATGTTATAAAGGAACCTCTGAATCAAATGATGCAGAAGTCTGCAGCCACCTTTGGAACATGTGCAAGATGTGTTTGGCCAAAAGGGACAGGACTTGTTTCACTGTTCTGGAGGGTGAAATGACTGCTGGTAGTTCGAATGGACACTGCGGCGTGAGGGTGTCTTAGGCCTGCGGTGTTACTTTTCCATGAAAATCCTTTTCACAGAAGAGGTTGCTGTGTGCTAGCGCCCGCTCACTGGGCAAGAAGAGATGCTCTTTGCTTTTCTTTGGGTGCTTTCTGAGGGAGAGTGACTAGGGCAAGTGAACCTCAGCTTTGGTCTTCTTTAGCAGGATAGGAAGACAAGACCTTTTCATGTGTTTCTCAGTTGCTATTTACCAGGCATTAACTTTGCTTTTCCTTAGTTTCCTGTATGTGCACACAGGTCCTTCACACATTTAAAACTGAGGGAGGGTTTCAAGGTTTATTTTGCATTTGTAGTTGCTTTCCCTTTGCTGGAAGCCCCTTTCTGCCATGGATGGTCTGTCTGGCCTTATGAAGCACATGCCACCGTGATAAAGTTGTGCTGAGAAACTGAAAACTGCTGTTGCCAACATGACTTGTTTCTCTTTGCTAACCAGCCCAGCCGCTGTAAGTGGTGGACTGCTACCAGGTTTTCTCCTAGTTGAAGATTAAGTGGAATTTTAAACCAAATCAAACAAACAAAACACCACACTAAACAAAAAACCCTTTCTGCTGAAATCAACATTGACCCTTTGGCCAGTCTCAACATTGGCCTGAATGGCAGGAACCAAAAAGCAAAAAACTTTGTACCCAACAACAAAAATGATGGAATGTTTATTGCCAATGAATGAAATCAATGTTTTCCTCAAATTAATTCATATTAATGCTACATGCTGCTGCAAAGCATTTCTGTGTTGGAATAATCATTAGATATTATTGCATGTCAGTAAGATAAATATGAACAGTGGACTGGGTGCTTAGCAAAATTGCAGGAAGGTGTTACCCTTGTATCAAAGAGCTGGCCTTGCAGGCAAGTAGAACTACATTCAAAGAGAAAAAGGGAAAGATTTCTCTCCTGTTACTATTAGAAAATGCTATTAGAAATACATTTTTCTTTCTATATAGATATTTGTGTGTATACACACAGATGTATTTATATGTGTACAAATACATACATTTTTCCCCAACACTTTCCCAATATTTTTGCCTTTTAAAGCTGCCTCTGGAACAAGGCAGAGGAATGTGTTGTCCTCTAATCAGACTAAACTGAAGACTATCAGCCGTAGGACCTTTACTGACTTGTAGTGTATGTGGAAGAACGCTGGCATATGTGTAGGCTGGAGCTTGAAAATTGGCATCCATCATTTGTTTGCAAAAGGCCTAACACTTAGTAGTTAGAAACAGGTGCAGATATTCCATTGCTGCCTTCCAGGGATCAAGTATAGCAAGGCCAGGAGAACAGCTCCAATCTGATCTCTTAAAATGCAGGGGTGCCTGACAGTTTCTAGACTTTGCTTATGTGTAGTCCATTAACTTCTCTCATATCCTTTCTTCTAGCAACTCTTTTTAACCACACTCCTTGTATTAGCATGATTTTCATTTACTGCTTTAAAGTGTGGATCAAGTATTATATATGCAGCTGAGGGGGAGCTGGTTTTGTTGATAAATGTAGAAAACCCTCTGTCCACAGCATTAAGCTTCTGTAGCCAAAAAAAAAAAAAAAAAGCATTGTGAAGAAAACCACTGATTGCAAAATGGAACAGGAGCCCACAAGGAGACATGGATAGGCACAAAATAATAGAACTTCTGAAAAACAATGCAGTAACGGTGGACATTGTGGTGCATGCAGATGCATATTTAACCCAATAGCTGAAAACCAATGGAGGCTGTGTCTGTACAGAGATGCAAGTACTTTTTAGGGTGACATGCTGTGAACTTCTGCCTGGACTACTTAAAGGAGACGTGAAGAGTATAGCTTTTGAGAGGGATTCCATCTCCAGGTGTGGTTTTCTGAAATCTCTACATGTTTTAACAGATAACTGGAGAAATACTATGAATGTGAAAGAGAACTATTGCTTTTGGTAGTCATGCTACAAGCCATACTACACTCTAGATAGCTATAATAACAGTGGTAGGGAATGGGGGGTATTATACAATGAGTGCCAGTTTGTGCTGTGCGTGATAAAGAAGCTTGGGCTTGTTTAGCCTTTGTCTGTTGTCACTAATCAACGGAACGAATCTAGTTAAGGACTAACTGCTTTGAAATAATGAACATCGGGGTCTGATCAAGCAGCAATATGTAGGTTAGTCAAGGGTTAGTCCTGCCTTCATCCTGAAAAGGGCTTCTCTTCGGTAGTTCAGCATGCATTCATATGCATGTATTGGCCAGTTTCTTTATTAAACTAGATATATTATCCTTTCTTTGCAGGATAATCATGGAAATGACACACGCCTTGGTATTTTCTTCATGGGTATCTTCATAAAAAACAGAATTGGAAGGACAACTGTGATTTATAGGTAAAAACTAGGGTCTTCTGCATTGAAAGCTACTTGCTTTTGAGAGCTCCATGTGTGGGTTTTTTTCCTTACTTACATATGTGACTTCAACAGCGCCAATCCTCTAACTAAGGAGTAGTCACATCACTGTTTTCAGGATTGGCCTTTTGGCCATAAGAGATGTGATAAAGAACAAGTTCTGATGTCTGTGAATGGGTTTGATGGCCAGAAAGATGTAGTTGTCTGTCATGTATCTTATTCTACTTACAAGGCTTTGATCCCTTTTCTTTTCTTGCCTTTATGTCTGCTTCTTTGATGCTTCTGAATGCAAATCTGTTAAACCTCACAGCTGGCAGCCTAGGCACTTGATATTTCTGAAAATCTGATTGCCATATTTAAGTACCCCACTTAAAAAAAGCTGAATTTTCTCATTCTGTAATTTTGAAAAGCCTGGCTGTGTCACTTGTTTATTTGTTCTGATGTTTGTTTTGGTTATTAAGAATCACTTAAACCTTTCCATTAACTTTTTGTGGGTTTTGTGACTTCTTATGAAAGCTTGTTCTGTATGAAAATGTTGCTAGAAATCTCCATGATTCCAGGGAGGCTAGGGTTTCACCTATTCTTCTTGGCTACTGTTCTGGTGGGTATTTCAGTTATTGTTGTTGTTTTAACTTGAGGTGGATTTTTACTAGTTCCTGTTATTAGAAAATGAACATTCGTGCAGCCAAAAAAATATGGTTTATGAGCTGCACTAATTTTTAGTCTGTAGCTAAATTTTGTATCAGACTTAAGCTGGATTGTTGGCTTTTTTTGCCTTAAAAGGGCTTTCAGTGGTCATCTTCAAAAATGTTAGGGCTCCTTTTTTCACACAGCTGATGTTTTGCATATCTAATTTTGAGAAGAAACGAGCTAATTTTTTAAGTGTGCCAGGTGACAAAATCAAGAAGTTTACATGTAGAAATGATAGTCGGTGCTGGGATCCTTACTCTTTGGAAACATGCACTTCAAACATCCTGCCATGACATGAAGAGGAATGCATGCTGCAAACAGAACAAACAAGTCCTTTCCATCCCCATGGATTGCATGCAATGTACGCAAATGTCTGTCAGCTATTTGTAAGAAGATTATAACTCTGATCTTGGGTAACCTGACAATTACTTGGAAAAAAAAAAGATTGCAAACATAAAACCAGAGTATTAACATGGTATGCATAGCCTACATAACCATGTTGTCAACTTAACCTTCTTTAAGAATTGGCACTGGAGGAAAGTTGGAAACAGCATTTGGAGAAGAACGGCAGTATTTTTTTTTAAAAAAAGCTAAAGCAGTTAGAAAATGCCACAATTCTGTAAAATGTTTATCATTAATGTATTTTCAATGTATTTCTATGGTGAGTCTTCAAATTGGTGTTTTTATAAACTCTCCTGCTTTGGGTTAAGGTCTGAATATCTGTTTCTTCTTTAATCAGAGCATAACTTCCTTATTTTTCTGACCATGTCTCTTCACCAAACAGCTACTGAAAAGCTTTCCCATAAAATGAGACTAATGTTGACTAAGGGATTCTTAATATGTTTGTGAAATGTTTGAATGTGTGTGTTGGCAAACTACTGCATTTTTTTACTCTACAGGTGGAATGACATTGGGAATATAGCACATAACAAGTCTTCAATTGTTCTAGAGTTGATCAACAAAGAAGAGAATGTGCTCTTTCACACAGTAAGAAAAAGATCTAATCAGTGTGATCAAGAAAGCTACTCATATAAAAAATAAACCTTTAAAATTCCACTTTGGAAAAGTGGCTCACTCACCATAAGGACCACGCCTCCCTGCCCCTCAAGTTCATGTTTTACTTTATGCAGAGAGTGAAATTAACTTCATGTAGCCATCAATATTTGTGTTCTCTTCCAAGCATCCCAAAGTATACTATGCTGGGAAGTTTGCAAAAACATGAAGTGCTTGTTGGATGAAACATCCACAGTGCCTCACTATCTTTCACGCTGGCATAAATATAGCAGCATAAGCAGTTGTAGAAACTGGGCATAAGCTATCATGTGTGCACATACTGGAACTCAGAGGGCTGCATTGCTGTTCTGCACTGTTTAAAATCTCCACATCTCCCTGAACCAAGGCCAGTATAGAAACTGGACCAGCAAGCTTGAGCCATTTTTTTTTTTTTTTTTTTTTGGTGGTTGTCCCTCGTCCCCTCCTACTGTGACTTAGCAGTGAAGTGGCAGCATGTAAAGGCATGCCACTATATTTCAGTAATTCAATGCCTTGAATGTTCTTGAGGGCACTAGACATGTTCTTGGCAGCCAGATTCTGTACATGATGGACCTTACCAAGTGTTACTGCAACTGGATTTTTAAAACTCTTCTTTGTTACTTCTTGGAAAGAATAACAAAATGAATGATTACTTTTTTTTTTTCCTATTTTTTTCTTGTGTTTAAAGGATGATCTTGAAAATGCCAAATATATTTCACGTCTGTTTGCAGCAAGACACAAGTTTTACAAACAGAATAAAATCTGCACAGAGTGAGTACTCTTTCTTCGGAATTGTATTCTAACACCCTGCTTTGCAATTGATCTGAGTTTTGGCACGTCTGGTTTTGTTTGTTTTTTCTAGTCACTTGTGTCAGTTCTTTGCCCCTTTCCCTTTTTTTCTTTTTTTTTTTTTAACCCCCAGCAAGAAAAAGCAATTGAGAATTAAATTTCAATCTAAGCCTTGTGAGGCTTTTGATGCTCCCCAAGCAGAGCCAAATCTGAAAGAGAGTCTTGAATTGAAGCCCTTGGTCTCTGCCGTTCATAACCCAGAGTATTAGTATAAACTGGAGTGAAAGGTGGCGTATGTTAACATGCCAAAATGTGAACTGCAGTAGCAGATGCGCTAGCAGCCAAGGGTGGTGAAAAACACAGGTTGTCAACTTCTAATTTGGGCAGTATAATTTATCTGCTGCTTACGTGTGCCAAACAAGGGAGGACACCTGGGAAAGTTAATCTGCATAGCCATACTAGCACAATGCCGCAGAGACTGTAAATCTGAACCTATAGTCTCCTTTAGGCTCTTACTTTGAGCACCTAGTGAGGATTGGCCTTTAGCTAGTCCTCTCACAGGTGGATTCATTCTAACTGAAGGAGGAATTTGTGAGGCTTTAGTTCTAAGTCAAAAGTCTGTTTCTTAGTTGAGGATGTTTCATTTATGCCAGCACACAGCAGTTTTAGTTTGACATAAATTTGACTTTCAGAAGTTTAGAATTTTGAGAAACTTTCATGATGTGCTGGGTTTGTAGAGCAATGAAAACATGACTTCCTTGCAAAACTTACCGGCTTAGCTGGAAAGATATGAAGTCTCATCAACAGCTCTAGTTAAGGCTGGACATCCCATCTGTTCAGCTGGGTGATGCCATCTGTTGGAAAATAAAGCCAAAATTATGAAGGGAAGATTGGAAGGTCTACCTGTCTAATATTATGTATACACACATTATAATAACACACGGTGAGTTAGGGTATTGGAGAGACCAGTGAGGTGAACTGTGTAGACTGATCTTTCAACTTACAGAAAAGAAGTGTTAATTAGATTTCAGGTGGCTCTTACAGTTCTTGGGAGGTGAGTGAAAGACCAGAAAAGACATTTTTTAGCAGCATATAATGCATTTCCGTAGTCCAATCCTAAATTTAATTTTAGTGGTTTCAGAGGAATTGAGTTCAAAGGAAGCTCCTGATTGTTTCCCATGTGATAGTCAAGAAAGAAAACAAAATACCATGGTCTGTCGTTCTGGAGTATTTCTCCTTTGAAGCTGTATATTGGGGTCAACAGAGAAGGACTGTTCTGTTACTGTTCCTAATCCAGACTGCAGGAGCAGTAGCTTTTGATCATGTTTATTTCTAAACACTGAGCCGTAAGTTTGTGGGTACCATGAACCAGGTGTATGCAGCGGCTTCATCTACAACTTAGAAATATTTGGACTGATAAAGACAGGGGACACCATGAGGTCACCAAGTGAAAGAACAAGTTTCTATGTATTTTTGCCATTAGAACTGCTCTCCTTACCACAGTTTCATGTGGTATCAGCTTCTGCATTAGAGCCACAGACATTGATGACAGGATATGCCAAGGTGTGTTTTCTAGCCAAATAATTTTCCTGCCCTCTGTGTTAAAATGATAGTTGTTTGTTTTCCCGTGTGCATTTCCTCTAATCACACATAACATCATTCACCAGATCAGAAACTCTAAGAGGACAAATTCCACCTTTCCTCTCTTCACGTAAGCACTATATTTCTGCCTCCTTCAACTTGTTTCTTTCCCTTCCTCTTTATTTTTTCTTTTCTTCACGCCCCCTCCCCGGCCCCACACACTCCTTGTTCCTTCTACTGCACCTGGCTACTCTAACGTTGTATGTGGCTCTGCTAGTATTATCTAACCAGTTGCAACCCCCCCTCCCCCCCGCTCCCCTCCTCCCGATCTGTGTGTGTTGCTTTGGAGTGATTTGCTATGAATTTCAGAAAATTCTCATTGTTTTAATGTTCACCTTAAGTCACCTGAGACTGTGCCTGTGTGCCATGTTCAGTTTTTATTGCTTAAGAGACTTGTTGGATTCATTTTTAAACCAGAGTTTTTCTTTCTTGTGTTTCCAAGTAAGCCAAATAGGATAATGAACAGAAGGCATGTATATTTTAGAACTGGAACACTTCCTGTGTTTAGAGAACAACCTGAATTATTTTCATTTATTTATATTTTTTTAATCTCATTAATGAGCAGTACTTACAGATTCTTCATCTCTTGTTTTTTCCCCATTCATTCTTGAATCAGAATTGAAATATTGTAGTTTCTAGTATTTCTTTTTTACTTTCTCTTCCACAGACAATCAAGTTCTCCTCCCCCTATACGGCGACGGCCCACTTGGAGTAGGTCATCCTTGGTATGTGCCTCAATGAGGTCTTTAAGAACGTCTATACCATTTCTAATGGGATGGGGCATTGTGTAAGATGGAATACTTTCTAAATTTCATATAAGCGCATTAACTCATTTCTTGTAGGGAATATGATTGGAATGAATTTAAAGGGTGTGGCTGCCCAGGCTGATTAATTTAACTGGATAATATCACCATTGAGTATTAAAAGTTACAGTCTTCAAGGCATTATATTTTTATTTGCCCTGCAGAAACTGAGCATCTTTTCTAATGGATTGAGGTTATTTCAATATGTAGTGAAAATAATCCTCTAGAAAGAATTTGAAGTGTCTTGTGCTGTATACATCAAGACCTAGTCATTATATAATTTTACAGCTTCTCATTTCCCGTTTCTTCCATTCCTCATGGGTTTGTATAAAGTCTGCTTACAATTTACCAACTCCTTGGGTTAAGAGGCTATTTTTGTGTGAAGCTACTGTGATTTTAACTAAAACTGTTATAAGCAGTACAGTATTGTGATTCAGAGCTGTTTTTTTTAAAAACTGTATTTGTTTCTATTTAGCTGATCTCCATAAACACTATAAGCCTGACCAAACTGAGCAACTTTTTTCTGAGATCTTTACAAAAAAGTCCAAGTCTTTTTTTTTTTTTTTTTTTTGTTTGTTTCTTTTTCCACACACTCCCCCCCCCCATCAGTTCTAAGGACACTATTATGGATCCAGTTTTAACATCTAGTATGTCAGTAATTCAGAATCTGTTAAATTAGAGTAGCAACAGCACTGCTGATTCCTTAGAAGGCAATAGTGTCTACATGCAGGTTGCCAGTTTTCGTGTGTGATATAGGTTATACCTGCTTTGTAGACCTTCCCAGAGTGATAACTCCATTAGCCTATTGCTGCATGGCAGAAGGCTAATGTGGGCTGGCATGTTTTCTTAACATATCCCCACAGCGTGGTTACAGCTTGTGAAAATGCTCCAAAATTAGGCTTAAGCAGATAGTGATATTAGGGTAGCTTTATCTTTGCAGGTTTCAGCACAGGCTATTTTTCTGTGTCCGTATATATGGTCCATTAGATCTAAAAGTTGCATGTTGTGTTTCCCAGCTGTTGGCAGGAAAGCTGTTGTAGCTGGCTTCAGATTTCTTTGTCCTTTCATTCTTAGCATGTTTCTAAGGTGTCATGATGCAATTCACAGGCTGTGTATTACACTCTCTGAGGCATATTTACAGGTTTTTTGGTATCTGCTAGTTTGGTCCCTAGGGATGACTATGAAAAATGGAAGGTGAAGAAATGAAATGTGGTTTGCATTCTTATGCTATGACCTCAAATATATCACAAGTGGAATAAAAAAAACAACCCTGCATTCTCTATTAGATACAAGAAATGAAAATCTACTTTTTCAAAGGAAAAACACATCCTGCTGCCTCTTTGTTTTGAACATTTGCATGTAACAAGTCTTTAAAAAAACCCAAAGTCTCAGGAACATCAAGAGGGGGGGAAATGTGTGCTTATCAAATAAAAAGTGAGCTGCTAACCGTTCGCATTGAACTTTCAACTGCTTTTTTCATAAATGTTTTGTTAACCTGTTGGAACAGTTCTCTCGGGGGGGGGGGGGGGGGGCGGGGGGCGGGAAATGCCCTCCTGACTGTTGTCTGCACTGTACATACCTTTATACACCTACCTATTCATTTGTCTTGTATGGTAATAAATCAGTAGTCATAAATGGGAAGTGAAGGGGCTCTGCCACTTCACTGAGGACCATGTTCGTTACTTTCAGATTAAGACCCTTTGTATGGTTTTGGCATCATGGTGAATCTGTATTTTATTAACTATTACTTTAAAGCCATTTTATGCTGGGGGTTTTTTCTGTCAGGCCACCCAATGATGCTGGTTTTCCAGCAAAAACTCCTCAGAGTAGGAGATCTTAATATGATGGTTTAAATAGCTGATTTTAAAAAACAAAACAAACAAAAAAAACCAAATCCAAGTGATCCTTAATTTGGATATTGACGTTTTTGTAGACCTTAAGCTTTTCCTGTTTCATCAGAAGAGGCAGATGGACCTTAAAAAAAAAAAATTTAAAAAAAAAAAAAATCCCTAGTTTCTTGCAGATACCTTCCATAACACCTATCAAAAAGAAAACTGTCTGCTCCAGATCTGTGCGCTCCCAGCAGAAGTCACTTCTCCTTCCTTGCACTTTTCCTCTGCCCCCCAATTTGGTAGACTTTCCAACATCTTGGTTTGTTCCAGACTAAGCTCTGCTACCCATGTTGTCAGCGCAGGCTCCTTTGCCCAGATTGTTCAGTGGGAGCAGGGTTTATACCATTGGAAGTAATTGTTGTAGCAGAAATTGTTCCTGTCATCTTCCAGCTCTGGCTTAACACAGCCATTTTGTATACGAAAACTCATGTGTGCGCTCAGTTTCTTTGATTCTCATTCCTTCTTCCCATTTACATAGAAAATGTAAATTTAACCCTTTCCCCATCCCCTTTTCAGTAGCTAACTTGCGTGGTGCTCGTTTTGTTCATGTGCATGCAAAGGTAAATTCTTTGGTGTTTCTTTCTTGCCTTGGGCATCCACAGTATTCCTTAATAGTTTGAACTACTTGAATCAGCCTAGATGAAAAGCCCTTATTCTGCTGTTAAGGATGATCTATTAATGAGAAAAGAGCGTCTTCCTTCTCTTTCTGCCTATTTCGTATATCAGAGTATATTTTCATAAACTTCGCTCAGTGACACCAGGCAGGGCGTTACAGTGCAGGTGGTAAAATTCGATTGCAAAATGTATTGGTTTACCAGTGGACAAAGCTGGTGAATATGGCATCAGCTGTGATTTATTTTGCTGGAGATGATCCTGCTGAATTGCCCCATGATACTTGTGTTAAAAAGCTTGTTGCAGTGCAGATTGTTGGAGGAAGGTTCCAATTCATTATCTGGGGAATCTGATGTTCATGCAATTTGCAGAGTTATTTTAAGTCCATATGTGCTCCTATTGCTTGTAGCACAGTGTTCTAGGTCCTTGAATTTGTTCCATCTCCTGCTTTTGTCCCGATTGCATGATTGTTTTGTTTTGTTTTAATTCTTCAAGGGCAAGGGCTTTTAATAAACTTTTGAAAAGTTCTAAGCGAACTGGGAGTCTGGATGTTGTTGTCTGAAGTGGTTGAGGTTAAGGGAGTATTAACTGGTCAGCTTTGGGCTCTGTAACAAAATTTAGCAAACAATTTACAAAATGTTATTCTCTGTTCTTTAAAGAAATAACAAACCATGGTTCTTTAGCTGGGTAAGAAAGAGCATTAATCAGTGGAAAGGACATAGAACATTTTTCCTGTTTCAGCTGCAAGAATTATAGCAAATGAAGTTCCTAATGCTTTTTTTTCTCCCCTTGTGCTTTTATTTCAGCCAAGACAACATCCTTTTATACTGCCTCCTATGCATGTCCCGTGTGGCGAACACTACACTGAAACACATAATTCACAAGGTACTTAGAGCATATATTTTTCCTTTAATGGACTTCAGTTTTATGTGTATGCAAAGAAGCTCCTAACCCTTAAGTCTAGATTTCCTCTAGAAATGGTCAAATGGGAGCTGCTGCTAGAAGAGAGCTAGCAGTTTTATAGTTAATGTTGCAGTAAGTCTTCTGTTTAAAGTCCAATTTCAGTTTTCAAATTTCTCTAAAATGTCTGTGCATGATTATATGGACCTTAAACTCGGTATTCCAGTTCAGTGAGCTGAAAAAATAATTTCTAAATGAAGTATGATGGCTGTACTCAAAGGCAGTGCCAGCTGCAGCCAGGGAGAGAAATGGAGTGAGGGGAAAGGAGACAGGAAATATCTTTTACTGTAGGAGAAAGCATAGTATCCTAGTCATGAAACTGTACATTTAGATAATGTTTCTGCTGATTTTTTTCACCAACATCTGCCTGCACTGTTAGCCTTATGGATATAAGGAGGGTTAACTATTTTTACCCCCACATTTGATGAATAAATTCTCTGGAAGGTGATACCAGATTAATTTGATTGAGGCTGGGAATGGAGCCCCGCCCCTAAACACCTTGAGTCTCACACCCTTAACCACACCACCTTTTGGAATACATGTAGCCAGGTCTGTTAGGCTACATTCATGAGAGGTACAATTGAAGTGCTCACGCCAGCAGAGGAGCTCTTAGTCATACCTGATAGCGTTTTAGATTTATGGTGGTCTGACTAATTTTAAGGTAGAATTTGATAAGTTTTGAAAGGAGCCATTCAGTATAGTTCCTTGCATACAGTAGAAGATTTGACCTAGTGGCTACTATTGTTTTACTGTGAAGCTGAGGCTCTGCAGAGGGATATTCAGAGTTTTGGAGGAATTGCAAAGGTCCCTTTATTTTACCACAGGCTTCTCTATATTGTTGAAGAACTAGCTGGTTTCAGAGTTTGGGGAGTCACTAGTCTTTTCTTATGAGATTTTCAACACAGACAGTCTTGCAGTAAAATTGTGATCCAGAGCATAATCTTTACTATCTTGATTCCCTCTCAAATATCCTTTGCTGAAGGATTTAATATTCTTTACTACATCTGTAGAGTGGAGGTTTTTTGGTTTTATTTTGTTGGGGTTTTTTTCTGAGTCTTGATCACTCTGCTGTGTTATACTTCAAATCTTCAAAACTGTTGGTTAGTCTGAAGTAGGATTTCAAATTTCACAGTCCTCTGCTACTTCAAATCAGACAGCACAAAACAACAGCAAAGACAAGAGAACTTCTAGGATTACCGTAGGCCAGCAGCACTGGATTTTTAAGGTAGCAGCGGCAGTGAATCCTTCCAGGATGCTGGGGAAGGAGATGCCCTTTTATTCTTCCTTGCCACCCGGGGCAAAAACACTTCTTCTCTTTCCCCTTTCGTGTCTCCCACAAGCATCTGACCGACCGTATTTTGCTAACTGTTGGGAGTGTTTACATGAGTAGCATTGTTTTAGTTCCATTTCAGTGACTCAAGGATGCTCCCAAGACCAAATGTTCCCTGTAGCTGTGGTACACTAAGCTGTCTGTATTTCTTGGTGCAGACTGCATTTGAAGTTTTGTTACCATTGAATGAGTCCTCGTATGTTAAAACTGTCAATGCCTTTATCTCTATTCTACACAGATAGCATTGTCCATGGAAATGAAGAAACTTTCTACTGTAGGTCTCAGACCAGTTTGGATAGGTGTCCAATGGACTTCAGCTACTTGAATGGTAATGGACCCAATGGGAGCGTATGTAGCGCCCACAGCATGAACTCCCTCAATCGCTCACAGAACTTCATCCAGGCGTCACCAATGTCCTCAAATCTGAGCATCCCTGGAAGTGACATCATGAGAGCAGACTATATCCCCAGCCACAGACACAGTGCAATCATAGTACCATCTTACCGGCCAACTCCAGATTATGAAACTGTCATGAGGCAAATGAAGAGAGGGGTGATCCAGATGGATAGCCAAAGTCAGTCTTTGAGGAATCTCAATATTGGAAACACACATGCTTATAACCAGCCGGAAGACCTAGTTTACAGTCAGCCTGAGATTAGAGAGAGACATCCTTACACAATTACATACGGGCCCCAGGGTGGTGGCTATAACAAGCCCGTCGCCCCGACTGACCAAATGAACCCTAATAATGCTGCTCAAAATAAGACAGCAGCCAGTGCCATATCCCACACTGTCAGCACACCAGAACTGGCTAACATGCAGCTGCAGAGCAGCCAGAGTTACAACACTGCTCACATGTTAAAGAACTATCTCTTCAGACCCCCACCTCCATACCCGCGCCCACGTCCTGCCACTAGCACGCCAGACCTGGCAAGCCACCGGCACAAGTATGTCAGTGGGAGCAGTCCCGACCTGGTCACTCGCAAAGTCCAGCTCTCAGTAAAAACCTTCCAAGAGGACAGCTCGCCAGTCATCCGTCAGTCGCTGCAGGAGGTCAGCGAGCCCCTCATGGCAGTGAAGCACCACAGCGCTGTGAACAAGCGCCATAGTTTAGAGGTCATCAGCAATATGGTACGTGGTATAGAAGCCATGGCATTAAAAACTTTAAATGCCCCGCTGCCACGCAGGAACACTTTGCGGGAGCAGGTGCAGTCAGAAGAGTCGGTTCAGATGGGGCACGATGTTCAGCAGGTTCCTCATTATCATCACAAAAAGACATTCTCTGATGCCACGATGCTGATACACAGCAGTGAAAGCGAAGAGGAAGAAGAAACCCCAGAATCGGTGTCGCGGATAACAGCCCTCCATGAGAACATGGAGTACAGTGCTCAGCTGCAAGCTGCCTTGGCTAGAATACCAAATAAACCTCCTCCAGAGTATCCTGGGCCTCGTAAAAGTGTCAGCAATGGAGCCCTGAGGCAGGACCATGTTAGCATTTCTGTGGCCGTAGCCAGGGCCAAAGCCATGAGGCCAGGGCCTTCCAAAGCCATTAGTGTCTCTCGAACTGATCAAATGGCAATAAATGGGTCGTCACTCGGGCCCTCTATCTCAGAGCCTGACCTCACGAGTGTGAAGGAGCGGGTCAAGAAAGAACCTGTCAAGGAAAGGCCTGTGTCTGAAATGTTTTCTATTGAGGACAGCATTATAGAAAGAGAAATCATGATGAGGGTAAGTGCCTTCCTCTGTTGCAGTGCCTTCTTGGAAATTCGTAATCATACAGGTCAGATTCCTTACCAGAAAACTGTTGGATCCCTAAACTTGGGGGGACATGCGAGTGGGAAGATGACAATTTGCTTAAAGTTAGGAAGTGTGATATCAAGTGCCACGTAGAATTTGGTTTCGTGGGTCTGTATGGCCACCAAAGGGGCTGATCTCATGTGGTGCTGTTGGGCTTGCCTGCTTCCCCTGCTGCGGGTATTCGGCCGCTGGCCAGACCCATGTCTGATGCAGCTGATGATGTGCTGCCCTGGCAGCGGTGCCAGCCTGAGGTGGGTGGTGGAGCACGCAGCCGGGTGACGAGGAGGCTGAGCGCCCCGCAATGCCCGCTCCCCAGCTGCCTGCGTGGCTCGCTAGCCCCCACGGATCTGAGCGCAGGGCGAGTCTGAAATGTGTTTGCTGAGATGGGCAGGAGATTGTGTTTCAGCACTAGTGTTTTATTCTTTCTTTGCAGGGATGTCAGGTATCACATAATATACAGCACAATGGAAACTCTTGAGTTTTTCAAACGATCTCTTTCATTGCATTTCCTGCTACCTTTATATAATATAGTTATTTGAATAAAACACTGGTAGCTGTAGAATATGGGTTGCAGTTTTGCCAATAACAAAGTGGCTGGATATCTAATTACAGATGCAGCCGATGTAGAGGTACAGATGTAGCCGATGTGGGGTTGAGGATCTGGATTGTGTTTTGGGTTTTAGGGGTTTTGGTTGGTTGTTGTTTTTTTAAATGTACTCAAGTATGAGACTGGGGGTGTTGGTGGACGAGAAGCTCAGCATGACCCAGCAATGAACGTCTGCAGCCCAAAAAGCCAGCTGTATCCTGGGCCCCCAACATAAGAAGGCATGGAGCTGTTGGAGTGAGTCCAGAGGAGGGGCAGGAAGATGCTCAGAGGGCTGGAGCACCTCTCCTGTGAAGACAGGCTGAGAGAGTTGGGGTTGTTCAGCCTGGAGAAGAGAAGGCTCTGAGGAGACCTTACAGCGGCCTGCCAGTGCCTAAAGGGGCCTACAGAAAAGCTGGAGAGGGACTTTTTACAAGGGCATGTCGTGATAGGACAAAGGGGAATGGCTTTAAATTGAAAGAGTGTAGGTTTAGATTAGGTATCACGAAGAAATTCTTCACTATGAGGTGGTGAGGCACTGGAACAGCTGCCCAGAGCAGCTGTGGATGCCCCATCCCTGGAGTGCTCGAGGCCAGGCTGGATGGAGCTCTGAGCAACCTGGTTTAGTGGAAGGCGTCCCTGCCCGTGGCAAGGGGCTGGAACTAGATGGTCATTAAGGTCCCTTCCAACCCAAACCTTTCTATGAGTCTATGAAATAGGGTCCTTTTTAAACTTGCAATGAATTTAGAATAAAAAGCATTTAAAGGCTTCAGTGCCACTGGAAGCAATGTCAAAAATATGAGGGGTGCTCACCATTTAGTAAGCACTACTTATATCTGTGCTTGATGTAACACTGGGGAGTACAACAGCAGGCACGGAAAGCAAAGTGTGTGCCATAGTTCTTTTTTCCTTCTTTCCCCGCTGCCCCCGCCCCCCCCTCCAGAACTGAGATCTGAAACAAAAAGGATTCCTGAAAAAAATGAAGCATCTAAATGGTCCAGAGCAGAAAAGAGTTTGTAATGTACTAGATCAGTAACTAGTTAGATGTAAATACTACTGTATATTCAAAAAAATTTTCTAAGCATATGTATAGCACTTCTTGTTCGTTGTTGATCCTTACACTGATGTAATGGTTAGGGATCAAGCTTGGGCCACCAAGTTGTATCATAGAGACTGAATTTACTTCTGCCAGAAGCTTAACCTTTAAATGCAAAACAGATATTTGACTATAAAATGTAATGTTTTGAATAGTGTAGACATTGGTGGTAACAACAGGCGTATATACATGCTCTTTTAATCATCTGAGGAAAGAAGGTATTGAGAAGCAGGAACCCAAGGGATTTTAGGATGGAAATGAAGGTGAGAAGATGGTTTAGAGATGTTGTTTGCGTCCTCTTTCTCTGAATAATCATTCAGTTCAGCCTTTGGTCAGAAGGTGCTTTGTTGTTCTGAAAGTAAAGGGACAGTCTTAGCATTAAGCTTTTCAGGTGGCTTCAGCCTAGATCAGCAGTCTTAACACATGCAGACCTTCCTTTTGTCATAGGAATCACATGTTATATTAATGGTAAGTTGACCTTTATCTCTTAGACACAGACTTTTCTATTTTACCTTGCAAATAATCACAATAATAAAATCCCCAAAGGAAAAAATACTGGCATTTTCCTGCTTTCCGCAAGTACGAAAAGAAAGCAGAGTGAGTTTGGATTTTTGTTTTCTATTTGTTTTTTACTTAGTGCTCTGGAGGAATCCAGTGGTGAGAGAAAAAGCTAACAAGCTTTTGGAAAATCAAGCCACTTGCATATTTCTGAGGGCATTCAGGTTCAGTAGTGTGTTTCTAGGAGCCAAGCTTGGCCTGTGTGGTGACCACAGCTTCCGTATGTATGCTGAGAACCAGGCTTCCCTGGTGCTCATCTCTCCTTCCAAATCCAGCAGAAAGAACTGTTAGTGAAATGGAATAAAATATTCCTAATTTGGGTACTTCTGGAGATGGTCTGTCATCTTTTTTGATGTTTTAGCTCCCAGTGGCACAAGGAGAGGGGCGGCAGGGTGAGTTTAAAATTCATACTCTGGTTCTCCATGTTACAGCATAACATGATGCGTGAACACAATAAACAATATCCCTCCCTGGCTGCTGTTAACATTCAGTTTCTGGGATATGTGAGCTCAGTTTTTAGTGCAAAATATATCATGGGTGCTATTTGAATCACCATAATAGCTGAGTGCGTCAGAAGACTTCTCATTTTACGTATCACCATCACAGAAGAGAAACAATGGCCTATGTTTTACTGTTTGTTGTAATAGATTGAAATTATTGCTTTTTAAAAGATGCCCCAGGTATCTTGGCTACGGTAGTGCTACTTTAACGTAACAGGGTGATGCTTTGTGTGTCCTACATTCAGAATAATGTTTGCAGAAAAATGCTTGAGATTGTATTTGTATGTCTTTTGATGGCATCTAAACTGTATTATATGCTGGGATTGCTTCTTTGAAATTAAAATTCTGTGCTCATGTAGGAGCAGGCCTTTGAGGAATAACAGGAAGAATAGAGGTTGTATTTGAATTTACGATGCTAATGGTGATCATCTGCATTCCTTGGCCAGAGAGTTGCAGATTTTGGAGATTAAAAAAACATTCCAGCATTTTACTGGCATTATAAATAATCACACAGAGATGAAAACGTGCCTTTTCTTGCCAAAAGAATCTAGAAAAGCAGAAGATGGCAGGCCTGGAGGCCCAGAAGAGGCCCTTGATGTTGGCAGCACTGAACGGACTCTCAGTTGCTAGGGTTCCAGTGCCGGAGGACAGCCAGGATGAAGTCGCCAAGGTGCCAATGGATGAGAGGGTAAGATGGAGGCTCATGAAGTGTTGCTCATTCCCTTTGTTCCTAGCAGCGTGAAGTTTCTAAAATATTAAAATTTGATTTAAACCATGAAAAAAATCTCTTAAAAATTTTAGAGCCATTAATGGAAAAGATCTGTCATTAACACTGGTCTGTCTTTGGATGCTGGCAAGGTGTTAAATGTCTTGAACGTTTACTGAAGTCGGTGAAAATTAAGGCTGTTCAGTTTCACGTGACCATATGTTATCATACAAGATCAAGCTGTAAATCTAACATTTTGCACACTTTTCACTTGATCAGGCAGTCTTTCTACAGTGATCATCTATAGATACTGTCTTTCATGTTCTGATCTAACTAATGAGTTCAGTTAATGTCTCTAATGGGATTAAATTTAAAAGAAAAAAAAGTTTGCCTCCTGATGTTTGCCCATGCGGGTATGTGCATGTATATGGAATTTCAGAAATTAAAAACAGTTGCTACCATGAAGACTCGAGAGATACTTGCAAAGAACCTTTCTGGCTTTCTGGATAGAAATTTGCAGCCTTGTATTTTCTGGTATGCAGATGACAGAACTTAACTTCTGCCTGTACGTACGTGGGGTTGTGTTCAGCCACAGAAATCGCTTACTTCCAAGTTACGGGAGAATTTTGAAAATGTGGACCACGTCACGCTTCTTGCTGCATGATTCTCTTCCTTAAAAAATAAATTTAAGATAGTTTTGCAAGTATCTATTGCAGTGAGATCACATACAAATTCATACTGAACCAGGATTGTATGTATCATCGTTTTGCTTTTTATGGTATCAGTCTTAAAATATGTAGAAGCAGCATGTAAAAATGTAAAATTTGCTTGTGGTTTCATCCAGTAGCAGTATGTCGTGTTTCCTCAGATAACTGCAACTGAAAAAAGAAGCGAGTGAGAGAATACTATGGCTGTATATTGAAATGCAAAGAATGGATGGATAGATCTAGTGGTAAACATTCTTCCAGGAAGAATTAATGGATTTATGTTCCTTTCTGTTAACTCTTAGTGCAAAATCTTGAAGAGGAAGTTGGAAGAGGGGATGGTGTTTACAGAATATGAGCAGATTCCAAAGAAAAAGGTAGATGGAGTCTTCACCACTGCTGCCTTGCCTGAAAACGCTGAGCGCAACCGCATCAGGGAGGTCGTTCCTTATGAGGAGAACCGAGTAGAGCTGGTGCCAACCAAAGAAAATAATACAGGCTACATCAATGCTTCACACATAAAGGTAAAAGCTTTCCTGAACTTTGCTTTGCAAGTGAAGGTATGTTAAAGCTTTGTTTGCATTTCTGGGTGCACAGCACCATTTTCTGTAACCCTGGAGGTTCTGAAATCGTAACTTAGCATACATCATTGTACCCTTGTGTCAGCATGGGCATCTGTAAAGTCCCCTATCAACTAACATGCATGAGTTGATTTAATTGCTGAAGACTGGGAAGTCATTTTAGACAGGCATCCTTTGGGTTTTATGCCTACCTCTGCCAGCTGGTTGTGGAACGTCTCTATTGGTTAATGCAGAAAGAGATGCCATGTTTCTTAAACCTCACGAAGGTGTGTTAGACCAGCCCCAATACCCGCAGGTAATACGGTTGTCATGTCCCTCCCTGTACCTGAAAGAATGAGCAGTCAGTATGTGTTCTGATTTATCAGTCCCAATAGCCTGGCAGGCTGCTGGGGGGCAACAACAACCCTGTGTAAAATGAGTCTCTGCAACCGATTGGTGCAGCCTGAAAGAAATACTGCACGAGGTTTGACTGAAATATTTTTTCCGTTTACTATCATATAGGAAACAATATGTAAAAATCAGGGATGTAGCTCCATGTATGCAGTTCCATGTTCAAAGAAAAAGTATGTAGTTGAGTAATGCATGTTTGCATAGATACTGCAATTATATATAGAGAGAGAATGTATTTCTTTCTTTTGAGAGTTGACTGCTTTTAAAAGTATGTGTTGATAAAGAGGACATCATACTACCAAGATATCTGTGTCTCTGATGGGATGCTGCATTGAACTTCTATGTTTCAAAATAAGTTTTTATCAAGAAACTTCAGGTTTCTTGTTAATTCAATGTAGAAGTAATTTCTGCTCGGACTGTTACTTACAAACGTGGCCAGTTGTAACAGTGAACTGTCCTGCAGTGGCTGCAGTTTTTCTTTAAGCTTCCAGTACTATTTGCAAAGTCCTTTGTTGGCTTTTACTGTACCCTGAGAGAAGTAACAGCACTCCTCTCCCTCAGATGACAGATTCTTTTGCTGTTGGAGAGGACTGTCTGCTTTTTATCATTGTCAAAATTCAAATTAAAAAGAAATAATTTAAAAATAATAAAGAAAACATCCTGTTAAATTTGTATTTTCCTGGACTAAAAGCTGTTTAAAGAGACTTGCTGGCCTCCTTGGTTGTGATTTACAGTATTAAATCCTGTTGATCCAAAACAATTTCTGAACCATGATCCTGGCAGTTTGTCACTTCTATATAGCCTGGTAGGTAGCAGATACTGAATTTTTGCATAATCAGACATTGCTACGATGATGCCCAAAATTTTTCATCTACTATGTAGGAGGCCAAAAAAAAGAGATTCCTAACATAAATTATGCCCACAAAGCAGTACTAGACAGAAAAAAGCCCATCCTGGCTAGTTTTCAGTGCACATTTTACCTTGTTATGTCGGTGTTGGACACGCATGCATCTCACATTCATGGAGCACCCAGGAACACACACAAATGTTTTAGCGTATGACAGTGGTCCTTGCCAGCATTTTCCTCTCGCTTTTCTTAGCAGCGTGTACTGAAGCCAAGCAGATGTGCTTTTGCTTAGGAGGTGAAATCGCATCTGTAAAATTTACCTCAGTAGCACAGTGTGTGTGTGTGCGTGTTTGCAGCCCAGTGTTCAATTTTTAATGTCATGCAGTTAGGGCATTAGTAAACATTCCAGGCATCCCGTTCCCTCCAGACTATTTATGGTCCTTTCATATCATGTGCTAGGAGGCTGGATATTTGGACCAGAAGTCAGTACACAAAGACGACTCCTATATCATCCTGATAAGATCCATGCCTGGAGGATTCCAGCTCCCACTGCTCAGTCTGTGAGCCCCACAGTTTCACAGTAGTTCTCTGCTTATTTACCATTGACCTTTGCTGTTAAGATACAAAGTTATTTGTCTGTACCAGAGAGAAAAATTGGAATGAAATTTATGGATTAAGCAAAAAATTTCCTAAGACCACCTCACCTGACTGTTTGGGTGAGGTCAGCGTTAACTCAAAAAGCTCAGTAATACTATACCAGCACTCAGGGCTGCAGACGAGTGTGCAAGCACGAGACCTCTCCCTCTAAGTGCAAGACGCCGGTTAGTGCTGTGCAGTTTATATTCATTCCCAGCTAGTACAAGAACTTGAGGAGTCTACCTGCATTGGTCTGGTGGATTTTAGGTGCAATTCAAAGAGTGGAGTGCTGCATAGTATGAAATAAGAAAATGAGCTGATATACAGGGTTGAAAACAGTTTTCAATGGAGTAAAAAAAATTGTTGTCATACAAATGCTATGCTGGTTACAGCTGTAAAAACCCAAGGGTCTTTGCTTAATGAACAGCTGCTTGAATAACAAATATATTGATTGTATTTGTGCAAATGTACTCAAAGACCTATACTTTAAATATAGTATATGGTTAAACCTGTCAGAGTTATTGATTGCTCCTTGTAGCGTTGTCCGCCAGCACCTTGGTATTTATGGACGTGTCAGTATTTCTGTTGTAAATCATCTTCTTTGGGATTTATACCTTTGTTGTGAGAAGTGGCTCTGGGCTAATATGTGGAATTAGGAGGTCTTAGCCTGAGAAGGAAAACTATTTTAACTTCCCAAAATAATTAGTTCATCTGTTTTTCCTTTTATGCTTTTAAGCATATTTTCAAATGATACCTAGTGGCTCTAAAAGTGGTTTGGCTTTTTACCTAAAATGCTGGAAAAAAATCGGTTTCAGAAGCCTTTACTGATGCATAGTAATAATCTATCGTAAAATAATATTTTTTATATAAAAGCATGGGGTTTTTCTGCTTTTTAAATGTGTATGTATGAAGATCTGCCTCAGGTAAATGAAACAGCGTTTTACACTGGTTAGCTCCAGGCTAATGCTGGGTCTTTTCAGGGCACTACTTATAGTATGTAAACGTATGTGTTAGTGTCTTAAAAATAATTTCATTATGTGTTGTCATGCAAATACACAAATATTTCTGTAAGACATGGTTAGTGATCCAATTACGTATTGGGAAACAGATTTACATGACTACGGCTTTAGATAATTTTAAATTTCACGTGGCGTTTGATTCGAAAGCCATTTAATGTGCTGGATTTACTACGTCTAGTAGTTTGCAGCTTCTGCACTGAAAAACCCAGAACGAGTGAGGAAGAGTAACTGGAAATGAAGCCTGTCTTGATCTCATCGCTAGCTGGCAACAGGCCGACCCAAGCTCCGTGTTAGGTACCACAGTGTGTGGGCATAACCGCATCTGCTGGGACAGCTTGGCCATGTCTTCAGCAGTGATCAGTGTACTAAGAGTCTGTTTAAGAAATTAGTTTTTGCCTGAGTGGAAAATAATTGAGGGAGGTCCTAAACAGCAGAGGCCTTTAGCTTTCGTTGTGCAAAATGTCATTTGCATTCAGGCTTTACACACTACTGTGTGTTAATTTGCAGCAATGCAATGCCTTTTTAATGCGTATAGACACCTCCTCTAGTGCTCCAGTTTTTCTTTCATCATGGGTTTGTCACCAAGCCCAGGGAATTCAGTCAGCTGCTTATTTATACTTAAGCCATATCAGAACAGGGCCTCAAAAAAAATATTTATGTTTTGATCTGTATGCTCCAGATGCAATGGCAAGAAAAACAGGTGATGTTTTGGTCAAGGCTTTATGTGTATGGGCATCAAGAAAGGACTTGGAAGCACCAAAGATTGTGTTTTATCAGATCTGCTCTTATCAAAAGGCTGATTCTTGTTCAGTATTTTGAACAGAAGTGGAAGAACAAAGAAGTAAAGGTTCCATTATGATCTCTTTTGTTTAAAGGGCAGTTCTGATACAGATGTTGCTGAGAATTTGGGTGCTGACTGTTTGTTTCTTTTTTGGGTTTTTTTTTTTTCCTTACCCCCAGGTTACTGTAGGTGGAGAGGAGTGGCACTACATTGCTACCCAAGGCCCTCTGCCACACACGTGCCATGACTTCTGGCAGATGGTGTGGGAACAGGGGGTGAACGTTATAGCCATGGTCACAGCTGAGGAGGTATGTAAAATCACAGAGGTACAGTTCGTTCTGATGTGAGCAAATCTCCTGTTACCATCACTTCCCACTCCAGTAACCTGCCTTTTCTATCAGCAACCCTTTTTCCTCTTACTCTGTTTGAACATATGCCTGTACTGCTATAGTATTACACTTTGTAACTTTCTGATCCTGCTTGGCAAGTACTAAAGTGAAATGGGCAGAACCCCCCCTTCCCCCTGCTTCGCTTCAGTTTGGCCAAACCAAACAAAGATGTTTCCATTGGAATGTGAGAGCACTGAACTGCTTCTGGTTAAAATGACACAGACTTCCACCCCATCCAAGGTCAGTTCTGCATACCGTCACTCTTATCAGCTGAAAAGAGACCAGAAGCTGTTGTTTCCGTACAAGTCTCCATATAAAAAAAAAAAAAAAAGAAAAAAAAAGAAAAAGAAAAAAAAAATCTTTTTATTCATATGCCAAGCAAAACAGTTGTTTCTATTGTCATCCAAGAACTATGTGCTATGTTATAAGAACTGGCACGCGTTGCTAGATAATGCTGCATTCAGCCTTACGCCTGGATGCTTTAGCAAACACAGGGAGTGCCATAGTACATCAAGTCACTGTCCAGTTCCCAAGGCTGATCAACAGATACTTAGAAGCTGCTGAAGAGAATCTCTTTCCATTTAAAGGAGAGGCTTTCCCAGGAGGAGAATATTTACCGAGGTGCTGTAGGCAGTAGCTGGCTTTTGCCACGAGACAAGAGTGAGTTCTTCAAGCATTTTTATGCTTAAGAAAAACTTAAAACTCTCAGCCATATAGTTCATGGATATTTTCCTTACTTTGTGGGATGCTCCTTGCTCTTCCAGTAATTTGAAATAAGAATACTTGGCTTATGTTTTATGCCCTCTGTTTGTGGAGAATTTTAATTGAAGAAACTAATGGCTTTTTTTTGTGTGTGTGTGTGTTATTAAGGAGGGAGGAAGAAGTAAGAGTCATCGTTATTGGCCTAAACTGGGCTCTAAGCACAGCTCAGCCACTTATGGGAAGTTCAAGGTGACAACCAAGTTCCGCACAGACTCTGGCTGCTATGCGACTACTGGTCTGAAGGTTAAGCATCTTCTCTATGGACAAGAGAGGACAGTGTGGCATTTGCAGTATACTGACTGGCCAGATCATGGGTGTCCAGAAGAAGTCCAAGGCTTTTTATGTAAGATTTCTTTAACTTGCATGATAAAATACATCAAGGAAAAGGTTGCTCACACTGGATTCAGTTCACTGCACTTAGTTACAGCTGTGGTACTGATAATAAATTGTTATTGCTGTGGCATACAAAGGCCTCAACCAGGTTGTACTTACTTTGCTGTGATTTGGAGAAAAAAAGTGGCACTCAAGAGGCGGCAGCTAAGGTGATTGAGGATTTTGGTCCTGAAAGACCTGACATAACAGGAGGAAAAATCAGAGGCAGCAGCAGTTCTAAAGACTCAGGAAATTTTAAATAATAGGATACCTCTGCTGGCTGATCTGTCAGTATAAGTTATTGCCACTTCCCAGCTTCCTAATAAGTGTAGGAGGTATCGGGCTGCACACAAACGTGATTAGAGAGGTCTGGGTGAGAGAGGTTCAGATACTAGTGAAATATGGCACAACTCCTCCAGTTTCAAAGGAGGCCCTTATTGCTGACAGCAGCATTCAGTAGTCCAGAGGCACCGGACTTGTTACAAAAGAGCAGAGGGCTCCCTCACACGTGCAGTAAGCCTGAACTCACTGCCACTTTTCTAACCACGTGTACCCCGGCAATGCTAAGGGCCTTCCCAATTAAATATGATCCTGGTTCATGCATTTCTGAAAATACAGACATTATATTCATCTGTAATGAGCTAATAACACCTCCTACTTCTTACCAAGGAACAAACACTACCGTATTAAGTAATAGGAATTCAGCTGTTATTTAACTAAAGCCACATCTCTGGCGCTACAGTAGAGCATGATGCAGAGATCTCTAAGTTGCTGCTGAAGCAGTCTGTACGTGGTGTGCTGATGCAGCGGAGATGCCTGCCCTCTTTGTTCCTGCAAGCTTTGCAGCTGCAGCAGCATAGCTCTGTTTCAGCTAAGTCCTCTCTCAGCAAGGACCATTAGTTCCACTTCAGTCTTGACACAGCTACAGTCCTTTAGTGATCCGCTCTCCTTTGCCTGGTGTAAGATTGATGTAAATTCATGTCCTCCTTTTCCCAGTTCTGTCACTAGGGCAGAAAATAAAAATGATGTTTCAGCTTTGGTGAAAGAGATCTGCCATGGGATCTGTCTTTAAGGCAAAACCATTGCCCAGTTCCTAGTTCGTTTCATTCTTTGTTTCTCCTACCAACCCCTGTAGCCGTGGTTGGGCATGGCAGTAATTGGAACCTGGTTGTTGCCGTTTCCTGTGTTCCGTTGTTTGCCACCACGTACGGTCCCATTTCACTGTGTGCATTAAAATGCAGCTTTTCTGATGCTGGTAGGCCTCCAGCCACAGCCTGCCTGTGTCGGAAGGGCTGCTCAAGCTGCAGTGCCATGATACCAAGAGTCACGGCAGGAGAGTTCAGCTCAGATCTTGCTTCCCATTCTGACTGGTGGGAAGCCAAGTGTCAGAGTTCTGCATCTGGATAGCTCTTTCTGGGTGAGGTCTGTCTGTATCGTGCATCTAGACTATGCTGGAATGATGTTTAGAGGTCAGAGTTGGAGTTTATGGTGTGTTTATCTAAGCAGGTGAACTTCCAGTGTATAAGGTTCTCTGTGCAGTTTGACAGTAGAATGTGTTCAACAACACTAAGACAGCCACACAAGGCAACCGTTCTTGAGTCATGCGCTTTCTAGACAGAAATGGCTTCAGGGAAAACAAAGACAGTGAGCTCCCAGAAGGGCTCATAGCCGTTGAGAAACAAACCCTGAGCAAAGAGTTGGGTGAGATCCTGTCTCACTCTAGAAGGGAGGGAGAAGGAAATGGGGCAGATGGATGCTCGCTTCCCACCTGTGATACTGGCTTTGACAGGCAGTACTTTCAATGGGACTTAGCTTTTGTTTTGATCCCAGCCTGTTAATAGCAGGAATTTCTGTAAGTAATGTCTAGATTCATCTGCTTAAGGGACCTGGAGATTTGCAGAGGGGAAAACAGAATTTAATTTTTTCAAAGAACTATTTAATTTAAAGGAGCAGACTCCCAAGTAATAATTGACACCCAGCTGGTACTTTCTGGATTCAGTGCTGTTCAGTGCATCCTGGCCAAAATAATTAGTATGTTGTAAAAAAAGTAAATTATTGACACTGACAAAGAAAGACTTTTCTGTATTCTTCCCCACCCCACCCCCCGTTTTTTATATCGGACATACAGATGTTTGCAACTTTGCCTGCATTTTATCTTGCAGCTTACTTGGAGGAGATACAGTCAGTGCGTCGCCACACCAACAGTGTGCTGGACAGCAGCAACAACTGCAACCCTCCTATCGTGGTTCACTGCAGCGCAGGGGTAGGGAGGACCGGAGTGGTTATCCTAACAGAACTGATGATCGGGTGCTTGGAGCATAATGAAGTAAGTCAACTTCTTTCTCAAGACAAACCCCAAGCTCATTCCTTGACTAACTACCTATGTTTCTGAGGCTAAAATTACAAGGCAGAAGAGTGCTTGCTTTCTTACGACCCTTTTTGAGACAAGGGCCTTAAATGCAACAGGCAGAGATTTCCCATGGCAGGTTACTTCTTGCAGTTTTCTGTTGAGTTGATATTACAGGGGTTTTATTGGTATTGTTTTAATACATTCAAAATTAGGGCTTTCTTCTCTCTCTTAAGAATTTAGTCTAATTCATACCTGTATTTAATTAGCAGTCTAGAGACAGCGTGCTTACAAGAACTACCTGAGAGGCTAGAGAATAATATCAGCTTCCTTGCTTTAACTAAGATGTTCTGCTCTCTAAATTCACTCTTTGGACTCCGTCCTCACTCTTGTATTGTCTCTGACCTCATCTGGAACAAAACTTAACCGTGTCTTAAGAAAAAGGTGTGTGTCTGTTGGGGAACAGGGCTTTAGGAACTGCAGCCAATATTACAAGACTACTAATACAGTTTAGATTTAAGAATAAGAGCAGTAATAAGAATGATGAGTAACTGTGTGTAGCAATTTGCTTTTCCTCTGTGGCCTGTGTCACTGAGGAACTGTCCAGGAAGAACATCACATCTGGAATAATCATGTGCCACACAGTTTCAACACAACAGCTATTGAAACTCGGGGTTTATGTTGTCAAAGGAATTGCTCAAAGACCAAAACCTCTTGTAGAGATCAGAATGCAGCAAGAGTGACAAACAGACATATATCAACGGCCCCTTCCATTCGTCATCCACTGGATGAGTTGCTTGAAATTCAGGGAAGACTGGATGTACACACCTGAAATGCTCACCTACCTTCTGTGTTACCTTAGAGGAGTTACAGGTTGGAGCCTTTCTCTGCAAGGCACTATGCAAAGGGCAGCTTTCTGGCTCATTCAAAAATGTGAGTCCTAAAGCAGGCAAGTACTAGTACACATCCCTCTTCATCACCATTTTTGAAAAAGTTGATGCAGAAGTGACTGCTTCCGTTGCTCACACAGCAGGCATGCCATTTCTACATGCCAGAGGAAATCTGGATAGTTGCAAGAGCCGTACCCGAATCGTGAGTGTCAGTGTAGCTGCATCTGCTTTATAGTAACCTCTGTATTCTAACGGTGTGCCAGGAACAAACACTTAACAGGTGCACAGCACATTCCGGCCACCTCAGTTTGTCTGCAGTTGACAGAAGTCACCTATTTGGCAAAGACTAGCTGAGTAGCAAGCCAAGATAAAGGCAGTAACTCAACATCTGAGCAAGCGGGTGAGCCCTGACGTTCAGAAGAACTCTCATCAACTTCACTAGGAGCTGATGGTAGTGCTCAGTAATGAGGGATTTCTCTGATGTTCCTTTATTAAACAATTCTTTGTCTTGATTAATGGTGAAAATCATCATTAATATTACAGACAATTTTCCTTAAGGGCTTTGTTGCTCTTGATTGTACTAAGTTAATATTTTTGGTTTGTTAAGATCTAATTAAAAAAAAGATTAAAAATGCTAACAGTATATTTTCAGTTTGTGACAGATACTGCATTCTGCAGAGAGAAGGTTCCTTTTCATGCAGCAGTTTTACTGGTTTATTTTGAAGTAGGATTAATTGGGTTTTTTTTTTCTGAAATAAAATTACTTCTTCCTTAAAATGCTTTAGTCTTATGAACTGGTTGATATCCTGAGAAGTGGCCTAGTAAGTAATATTACCATTTTAGCGGTGAAGGTAAAAAGGGGAGGGAGGTTGAAAATCCTGATACAGACCACCTCAGAAAGTCTGCTGCAGTGCTGGAACCAAAAGCAGAACTCTTGAGTCTGAGGTTTCAGGTTTAGGTAAAAAGCCATGTGTAATCCAACTCTCTACAGCTTCAGGGCAATTCTAATTGCTTCTGGGCAATTGCTGGTTGAGTCTAAAGCCATGTATCTCATTGCAGGGATATAGTTTCAGTAACTCGCTGTGTAGTAAGTAATATGTCACATCATTACATCCTTACTGCTGTAGACACACAGGACAAGAAAGTAATTGAGATCCTCCTCTACCAACTTCTATTTCTGACTTGGCACCAGGACACTAACTCATGATTGCAGCTGCAGTGCGTTTTCATAGGGGAGATCTTTTAGCTGGGGAGTCAGAAACGAGTAGCGTTTTTGTTTGTTCTTTTTGCAAATGCCACCTTAGCAAAGCATTACGTGGCTTTTTTTTTAACACATGTTGTGATGAAGGTGACTTTGAAGATTCTGCTTACGTGGAGTAAAACACTAAGTTGACTACAAATAGCGAGGTCAAATAGGCAGGATGGGGTTTTCTTTCATTTCTGAGATCAGTCAAAGACTTACACATTTTGAGGAGGTGCACGGATCACTGTGTGCCCACTAAAAATCAATGAGCTGTCAGGCACTGAACTGCTGAGAGAGGAACGTGGTGTGCAGGTCAAAGCTGGCCTGCATTTTTGTTGCCGTTGCTCAGGTGAGATCAGGTTCTGCATGACTCTGCTCAGCAAGGACTGCGTGGCTTTCATAACCACCTGAGTCCGGGGAGGCTTTCTCCAGATTAGCAGAGTTAACTGGAAAGAGCTTACGTTTTTCTTTGCACCTGTTTGACCATAATATGGTATTACTCATCAGAAATCTTTACGCTTGTTGACTCTCTAGAGATGTTCATTTACAACAGCTTGTTGGGGTATGTGGCAGTGTATTTAGCCTTGTTTTCAGAAAGTGATAGCCTACGAGTTAGGGCTTGTTCACATGGAGTGGAGATTCTGAGTTCTACATATATGGTCAGAAATGGATATGCAGCGTGGTTTTTATTTAAAACTTGCCAGAAAACTTCCAGTGTGCATGGAAGCAGACTCCATGCTCAGTTGCACCTCCAAAGGTTACCAAGTTGGTTCTCTGTCCATTTGTCCAGGCATTGTGCTTGTAGCATTTCTCATCTCAGCCAAAACACTTGCCAAGTTCCTTTTTGTGTTTCTGGAATGGCAAACTGGCATTACAAAGCGCAGTTTGTGTTGCCTGGCAAGAGTAACCGTTCTTCAGTTTTATATCTTGAACTGCTTAAGAGCCTCCTCAAAAATAGCATGTATCTGAACGCTTGCATTTGCTGCTGCAGAGGCATTTGTATCCCTCATCCTGGGTCAATTTAAACGCTTTTCGAATCTGAGCCTGGCAGGCTGAGCTTCGTGGCTCAATGACTTCTGAACAGCTCCTGGTGTAGCAGATAAAACAGAGTAACATCACAGGTGTTTTGGTCCCTAAGTGCCAGAGATCCGATGGTAACAATGAATGGAATGTGCAGTGATTCCCAGTGCTTTTACCTCACGGGCCTCTGTTCCACACACTCCTTTGGTTTTGAATTCAGACCATTACAGGGTGCCTGTGCCCCAGTGTGCTCAGTGGGGTTAGGGATGTACTTGCACAGTGGATCTTCTGATCCGTCCCCGCTTACTGTGCTTTAGTTCTTGTTCAGAGCATTTTCAGGACATGTGAGTGGATTTCTTTTGTATGAAACTAAGCTGGAAGATGCCGCCGCGGAGAGCACCTAACGTGTCCCAGCTGCTAGTGGATGCGCAGTAGATGCCAACAGACCGATGCTGGCCTGAAGTCTGCAAAACACGTATTGTGGATACTAGGTCCTTGTTTCACTTTACAGATTTCTTTCTCCTGCAGTGTTATTTACTAGCATAGACTTGGCTGTGGGAGGTCAGGTGTCAGAGTTTCTGGATCTTTTGGTGACAGTGAGTTCCCTTCTCTGTTAGTGGATGGATCAGTGCCTTTGCCTGCACTTTTGATTTTGTCCAAGGAACCTTTGTTCTTATGATCCTGACGCCTGCTTGCCATTTGAAAAATCTCTCAGACCATCCCTCTATGAATGTTTGACCATGGATCAGAGTGCGGTATGCAGGTGGCCGCAGGGCCTGTTGATGCACTTGGTGGGAGAGTGTGAACTGAGCTATATAATCTTCACTCTTTAAATTTTGTACTAGACCTTCCTGATACATCTAGCCTTTAACCTGAGATAATACAATAAATTTGGTTCAATGCTGAAGCAGAAAAAACTGCAAAGAGAAGCAGTCCTTTTCTTACGCGTTCAGTTGATGATCTGCTGAGAGGTAATCAGCAGTACGCAACTGGAAGTCAAGTCTTTGGTCATCTGCTCATTTACATTACTCCAGAAATTCCTGTAAGCTTCAGTGGGGAAAGCATTGGATATGTAGTAACCTGTATATGCTACTGTAATACTCCTTGAAATGAAACTCCCTTGTTGTTGCGGGGGGGGAAGCAGTATTTCACGACGGTTGGTTATAATTCATTACGTTATATAAATACAGTACAGTTCCCTGTGTCAGATAACTAGTATTTGAGATGACTGATTTAATGAACCGACATACTTATGGGTTGGTTTTTGTTCCCTTTACGTTACAGAAAGTGGATGTTCCTGTGATGCTGAGACACCTGCGGGAGCAGAGAATGTTTATGATCCAGACCATAGCCCAGTACAAGTTTGTCTATCAAGTGCTCATCCAGTTCCTGCAAAACTCCAGACTTATTTAATCTTTTCAAACATCCCAGACCCAGCTTTATGGATCTGACTGAACCTTACTGATGAACAAGGGGAACTGCCTTGACAACACTGTGTGCATATGCTGCACATTTTAAAGTTGTCTTGAAAGTAAGGAATTATTCTTTACTAGAGTCTCCCATGGATTATTTTATACAACATATAATTTATTTTTTCTTGGAATAACTTGTGAATTACTTTAATAACGTGTAAAACTTATAGTGACCTTCAAATTGAACCACATTTGACATGACTGGTCTGCATTGTAACATGTCCATAAGGAAAGCATTCCTTTGTAAAGGTAGTTTACTGGCTTTTGTTTTGCTGCGCAGCTTCTGAAATGAACAGTTATTTGGCAGTGGGCTTTTTCTCATGTAAGAACACTTTGGACCCAGGTATGTGGCTTCTGTGGTAAAAACAGGACCTGCTCGATGTCAGCTACAGCTCTGTACAAGTGGAAGCTGAGGGAACAGAGTCCTGGAGCACGGAGACCTGAGGCTCTGCACATGCAGCAGGGCACGTTACAGAGGGCTCAAACACAGGCCGTTGTGAGGGCACAGAGTTTTGGGTGCTGAACTGTTCAAATTTCACAAGAATTACGGTTTTAGAGTAGTCCTTGAAAAAGGCACTATCAGAGCTTTTAAATGAGGCCTTTGCTACTGTCTGCAGTCCTTGAAGGGATTCAGAGGAGTCGCAGCAGTGCAGCGTGAGGTGCGGTGACCCAGAGCAGCAGGCTGAGGTCGGTGAACGGGTCTTTCTGGTAACTGTGGTGGTTGTGGGTTGAACAGCACAGGAATTTCAACTAAATGCAACTGAAAAAAGCCCTGCTCAAATCAAGCACCTTCTCCTGAATTACACTGAAAGCTTGATTGCCTTGAGGCTCACCTCCTGTAGAAAAGGAATCTCATTTAAGTTGGGCATCTCCAGTTGCCTTAGTTTCACATGTGAACTGTTGTCATCAGCACTGTAATCATTTTACCTTCTAGTCATTTCAGCTTTGTCAAAATGATTGACATGGTCTTCCCTCCATATCAGAGATCTCCAAATAGTGACCCTTGAGAGCTTTAGCTCAGAGTCTTTCTTGATTCTTCCCGTCAGTGCCTCGTGGTTTAAGAAAAATCTGGAGCAGTCTTTCATTCTGTATTGGCAAACCCCATTTTGTTAGGGTGTTTTTGTATTAAATTGCACAGATCATCTCTTTTCTTGGTCTAGTCACTTCGGATTCTCCCTCCTATTTATTATTACTATTTTATCCTGGTAGCGTTTGGGATTCCAGTTAGGATTAGGAGGATGTTGTATAAATACATAAAGGAGAAACAGTTCTTGCCTGAAGTTTACAACCCAAACAGAAAAGGGAAACAGACCTCCTCCACTACGTAACTAGGGCACAGATTCTTAACTGACTTGCCCATAGCCAACAATGAAATCTGTGACAGAGCTAAGGAAAAATCCCCGTGTCCTGTATCTCAGCAGTTAGTGCTCTCCTCCTCCCTCTTCCTCATCCTCTGCCTCAGCATTGTCTGGCTGTTCTGCACAAGGCAGTGCATATCCCCTTCTCTAAACTGTTTATTTCACTGGAGTAAATAGTGTTATGGATTATCTTGCAGCGTGTGCATGGAAGCATTTACTTAAAGCTATTTAGAAGTGATAGCAACTGCATTTATAAAAAATACAGAAAGGGAAAAAAAAAAAAAAAGCTTTAGTAAGTTGTGGTGGGACTCTTACGCTTATTTCTGGTGTAAGAGATGGAAAGTTCCTGCACTGAGGTCGCCCCCCTCCTCATGCTGACTCCTCTTTCCCACCTCTGCATGCTGCCACCGTCCCCGAGCAGTCCAACACTCTCCGACTCAGCAGTCCTGTCCGATTGCTGGAGAATGGATCAGGAGAGGAGCCTTGGAGGTCTCCGGTCCCAGCCCTGCTCACCCCACAGCGAACTTTAAACTTGGGCAGGCTTGCCCAGGATCCAGTTTAAGAAATCTCCCAAGGGTGGAGATTTCACAGCCTCTCGGGGCATGGGATGCAACGCAGTTACTCTGCCATGATGAAAATGTCTTTCTTGGTAATCCTCTCCCAGGTTAAATTTAATCTCTTAGTCCCATCACTGCTTTTCCATTGCATCCCTGCCTCTGAACCCCTGGTCAACGTACAGAGGCCTACGCCTACAAGCACTCCCAACTTCAGCACCGAAGGGACCGACACACCTACCTTTCCCTAAAATCAGCGGGAGCTTAAGCTAAGGCTCTGTACCAGGATGTGTCTTAAATTAAAACTGCGCTGTGCTGATTTGGTGCTCTGCAATACAGGCCAAACGAGGTGACAAGGATTCTGGTGGAGACTTCTAGCTACCAACAAATGCTGAGGAGTTATGTAGCTGTTAATATCTTGACCATGTTCCTTTTAAGGATCAGTTGAGTTTTCAGTCAACTTCAGCTTTCCTCTAATTTCTTCTGCTACTGCCAACATATCTCTTACTAAATTAGCAGCAACCATTTAAAGTCTTTTCAGCAGCATCTGCATGATAATTACACAGAGATGCTTTATATCTGGGAAACAAGCCAAGGAATAAACCTTGAAGCAAAGTGTATTAAATTAGTTATCTCATTATAACTTTTTGAGTAATTTCCTAATGATGAATTAAGTTTGAACTCAGAGCTGTCAAGTCCCATTGCTCCACTTGGATGTGAGAAGTTGAAAATCAGGAGGGAAAAGAATCTGTTCCTCTGTCTTATTATTCAGTTCTTCTTGGCTGAATGTATACCTCTGTTTCTACAGGGAGCCCAGGAAAGTTATTGCGTAGGAGAATATAAAGAGCTCTGTTTGAAAGGAAGAAAATTAAGCAAATGGGTTTTTTTATGCAAAGATGCATCGTAGGTGTCTTAGAAAAATACTAATTATAAAATGGCATCAAAAATCCTTTCCAAATTAAGTCAGTGCCTATTAATGAGCCAAGTAAGTGGCCATGTAGTAAACAGTCATTTCCAATTAACTCCTAACGTGGCTGGTTCGGAGGCCAATGTGACTCACTTTTTCCCTTTCGTTGTCAAAGAATGGCAATTTTAAACTTTTCTTTTCATCTGACTTCTATGTATTTTTTCCTGCTAGATTTTATCTTGAGTAGATCGGCTAATACTGTGAGTGAGCTGGGCTGGTGCACGTCTTCAGAGGTTCTTTTCCACTCCAGCTTGCAACCAAACCTCAGCATGCTGATGTTTTATGATTGCAATGTGATAGGGCAAATGTTGTAGGGCAAAACCTGAACCTTCTGACTTTGAACCTGTTGTAGTTTTATCAGGCCAAAATTGCTTGGGCAGTATTTCCTAACCTTTAGGGAGTGACAGGAAAATGCATTTTTGCATCCAATTTTATTAGTCATAGCAGGAATGAAAGCATGAGACTTAAAGCAACAGTACTGTTTAGTTTCCGTCCTGCAGACTTTAACGGCAGAGTCCTTAAGCAGAAAAGGAGGACAGTTTGGAGTTGCTGTATGTTGTCTTGCATGTTGGTTGCGTTTTTTTTTTAAAAACATCAAAGCATGACGGTAGGTTCTAAGAGACCTGTTTCATCCATTTGGAATAAACTCTGGATTGAAAAATCTCGCAAAGATGCCACCAACGGGAAATGAATGGAGCTTTAAGGGTCTGACACAAGCAGTCTTAGCCCGAGGCGCCCACCGTGCAGTCTGGCACATTTATCCTGTCCTCCCTCGCTCCTTCTAAGAGAGAACTCGGAGTGGATGAGTTAAGTCTGACTTGGGAATCCCTTGTGTATATTTTCCTTTTTGTGCACTCTTCATCTGTATTTAACACCACCACCCCCCTTTTTTTTTATTTTGTTCCTTGAACTCTTAGCAATGGTAGTATTCAGGTTGCTGGCATCAAATTCTTGGTTAGAGTTACGGTCTGACCACTTGACGCTCAACACTGTCTGATCAGGGATGGGCGAGATGACAGCCGCGTTCTGGCGCTGCTCCGAGCTGTGGGCATCCTGCTCCTGCCCCCCGCTGCTGCACTGGAGGACGGTGGAGATCAGCTGCTCAGCTCCTACTCGTTCCAGCTCCTCCCCAGGCCTACCTTCGCACCTCTTGTCCTTTGACTACCTGAGGAAGGATGAAGCTTGTCCCACAAACTTTCTCCTCTACAGGTATATAGGGACCCTAAATACTCAGCCTTACCAGAAATGCCTCTTCCCTAAACTGGTTGCAGCTGGCAGGAGACATCATCTGTGAGAACTTACTCAATCAACTGCTAACGTAGTCCTTATAAAAAGTACATCGCAGCCCATTTGTTCCACTTACTTATATCAGTTAGCCACAAATATTATTATTTGCATGATTTCAAGAGCTTTTTTTTTTAAAAAAAAATACTTTCTTGTAAACAGACAGAAATGCAAATAGGAAAAAAAATAAGTTGGAAAAGAATGAGTAAGTCTCATGAGATGGTCATTTTAAACTAACACATTATTTTTTGATCCAATACCTGCTATGTCTGCGTAGCCCACAAGCGACCCTAAAATAAGTGCTGATGGGCAATCTCGTGCCTGGATGGAGCACACATCGATGGGGAAAGTTCAGAGCTACTGCCCATGCTGCATTCCACCCCGCTGACTTCCCACCGGTCTCCTGGGGTGAGGTGGAGACTGAACTGGCTGTTGTCAGTCTTGCGAACAGTTTGTGAACGCTGTGCTCAGAAAGTGGACGCATCAAGATGGCCGGTACCTGCTGTAGCAGTTCTTGTTAAGAATGCTTTACATCCAGAGAGCTAGGGTGGCATCCAGCGCGTGAAATAAAGGATGCATTGTACAGAAGGAGCAAGTACCAGAACTGACCTTGAAAGGGAAGCGCTGCACTGCATGAAAACGTCATTTGATCACCCCTCTACAAAACTGGATATAAATCTGCTGCTGTATAGTCCAAGTCACGCGGAGTTTGGAGAAGGGTTTTGATGCCAACAAGAGAAAAGGTTACAAGTCTATAAACCCCAAAGGCAATCGCCCCAGGTCATTCTTCGCCTCGTAGAGAGGTTTTCTTGTAGAACGTGGTGCTATGGGAACTACAGATGCCAGCTTAGTCTTTGGAGAGGAGGATGTCATACATGCAGCTGCATGCAGCCTCAGCTTGCAGGGACTGCGATTTCAGGAAGGTAACAGCTGACTGCCTGGGCTGCTGGGCAAACAACAGAAGATGGAGGTCTTAACCATAGATAAACTGCATCAGGTTGTGAAACAAAACATTTAGCACGCAGGTCAAAAATATCAGTGTTTATTAGAGTATCTTTTAAGTCTTCTAGACTATCTTTTTAGTCTTTGAGGCTACAGTTCCCTTGGTTCCTCTCAGCCAAATATTTTTTGGCTGGCGTTTCTTTCAAGTTTTGTTGCCTGTGCTTTCCCACATGCCACAACAGCAGGACTTTGCCTTTGGAAGGCTACTGGAAGTCAGCAATAAAATAGCAGCTTTCACTGGAGGATCCCAGCACTCTTTAACAGCAAGGGAAAGATTCATACTTCTGCTGATCCCTGAAATGAATATAGTCCTTAGTAGTTTTACTCTTTCAGATCACCTGGGTAAGGACTCAGTGTTTTGGACACTCAGCTCCAGCTATTTCAGGGGCAGTGTTCCCGAATTAGGCAGGCAGGAATAAAAGGCAGTGGCTTCCCGCAGCTGGTAGCTGACACCTCAGGGAGAATCACGAATGTGTCTGGAAGAGGGTGCTCGGCCCCTCCAGCACACCTGGCAACCAGTCCTTCAGGGCCTTCCTAAGGCAACAGTTACATCCTGCCCGTGTTGAAAAACTGCTGATGGATCCATCCTCTGTGAATCTCATCACCTTGTCTTTAGAACCCATTTATCCCTCTGGCCTTCACAATGTCCTGTGTTGGTAGGTTCCACAACTTAATTATACACTACATTTACAAGAACTTCCTTTTTGTGTATGTTAAACAGAAGTATTTTCTTGCTGCTACTCTGTCTTTAAAAGAAAAAATCCTTAGTGCCAGAAACACTGTTAATACAATGTTTATCCTGTTGAGATTGCTCCATACAGAAAACATTTTCCTCATTAGTAAAGTACCTTTCTTTGGTTATTTTACAAAGGAAAGAAGTTTACACATGCAGATGACTGTAATATTCCCATATATAACTGTGTGGGATATATGTTAAATGAAATAACATGTTTATGCCACTGGATTTTACTGTCCTGTTTTACTTCAGTATTTTGTTATTTCCTGTTTTATTTGTTCTGTAATTCTGTACACGAGAGTTTAGAACAAAACAGTGATTTGAATCCCCCCACCTCATGGTATGTACGCATTTTGTGGAGAAATGAGACATCAGTTATGTGCCCTTCCTGCCCCCCCCTCCCTCCTGTTAGGGCTGAATGGCAGAACTATTCTATGCTATTGAAAGCCTTTAAAAAAAAAATCTATGCATGCTATTTTATATTCTAATGTATTATTCATATCAGTACATAAGCTTATGCTTGTCAGTTTTATCTTGTGTATAGAACTGATTACTTTTGACAGTATTTTTGCACTGTTTCTTTACTTTCTCTTTTTATAAAGTTTATTCAGCATTAATTGACTGCAATAATTTTTTACCCCTTTCACTGCCTTTGTGTAAATAGTTTCTTATATGCTTTTGCAAATACGAGAATGTCTTCACTCACTAAGTGTTTTTGGTAAGGCTGTCCTTCATACTCACAGTATACAATAAACCATTTTTTTTTCAAGGAAAACTATGCTTGTGTTCTTTCCTGTACCAGCTTAAGGTTTTGCATTTACACCTACTGTGCTTGTATTACTTTCCCATGTTAAACTGACAGGCACAGCCGGGGCCACAGTGAGCGCTGAAGAACCTTCTGTAACCTGTCATCCAAGTTTCATGCAGGCAAGTCTCCTACTGGTGCTCGTGGTAAACCGATCCCATTCTTCAGTCCCAAAGTATAATCTGGGCTCTGGCCAGGCTTCCTGAAGGGAAGGTGCTAGTTCTCTGGCTGTGGGTTTACTTGACATGATAGATGTTAGGATAAAAGTAGTCGGCTGGTACTCTCTTCCTGGGCTTGGCTGTAGCTAAGTGGCCCCGGCCTTCCGGAATCGTAAGATCTGGTGCAGTTCTATGTACTCCAGCAACAATTGCTGGCTAGAGAGCAATGAAAGCTTTCAGCAAAATGAGCTGACAAACCCTTGTTCTCCACCAGTTTTATTTTCAGAGCAGCGCTTACAGGAAAGAAAATAAGATGAAGTTCTTAATAGCAATGCGTTCTCTCTCTGTCATCATACTTCATAAGCTGTGAAAGCAGTAAGGAATGGTCATGGAGTTTTACTGTGCAACATATTCCAACTTTGTACTTCCAGCATCACAGCCACACTCTCCCTCCTCTTCCCAATCCTTAAAAGCAATCTCCTGTCATTCAGCTAAACGGAGGAAAAAAAAACCAACCTCTGCTCTTACATATGGCCAGAAAAAGCTGTCTTCAATTTTTTTCCTCAGAAAATGCTCCTGTTCCTCTATTAAAAGCAATTGCTAATGTATTAATAGAATAGTTTTAATCCACTGGAGTCAAAGGTACAGCTATAAGGAAATAACAGCTCTGTTCTGCAATAAATTTTTAAAGGGGATTAAAAAGCCAGCCGTTGCACAACTCATGCCTAGTGCAAGCCTTCCAGCTCTGAGGTAGGTGCCAGTGTTCTCTGTATGAAACATGCCGAGCTCTAGGTCCGTACAGGGATGAATCCCCCGATCCCCACCTACCCGGAGCAGCGCTGGGCCTGCAGATTAACTGCCCGAGGGAATGATGGTGGCTTTCCTGCACAATGCGCAGAATTCATCACCCTCGTCACCCCTTCTCTCAGCTAAGTCACTGCAAACAAAAATGATTTGTGAAAAGGGGAATTGGATACTAAACCACAACAACAACAACAAGTACAGCTTTTGCTACTTAATTTGTCAGATTAAATGAAACATTTGGCAGAACTACTGCACCCATGTAAGTGTGTAAGTGCAATCAAGAGGGGTCAAGAACACTTTATTTACTTGACACAAATAAGATACACATTAAAACCCATGAAGAAAAAAATGGCCACTTTTGCATGTGAGCTGTCAGAAGGCATAACCTTTAAGAAACCATGAATGCTTCCTCAAAAAAAAAAAAAAAAAAAAGAAAAAAGGCAGTTGTAGATGTGTTGAAAGCTCGGAACATTTTGCAAGGCCTAAGTGTGTTTGTCATTCCAATTATAGGACAGAGCTGTGTTCATACTCTACCGTTTTTCAAAGCGCTCCTGAAGGTTTCCATAACAGGGCTTTTTAAATAAAGGTTTGAAGGATTGCATAGATTCAAAGGCTCAGTGGCCCTCTAATTCCTTTTTGATCTCTGAAATGTATGGATGATCCTTCCCGTGTGCTACTTCCATGATAGCAATTGCCTATGAAAAGAAAAAAATATTCACACAATTGATTCATATATAACACCAGGCTATAAATACTCTCTTTAGAGGTTTGAAACAGTCTGACACCTCTAGCTACTTTTTGTCCCCTTGTAGTCATAAACCCAGTAGGAAATAAAATGAAATTCAAAACTAAGTAATAAAGGTTTTACATTCAGAGAATACATCTTTCATCTTACAGGATCCCAAAGCACCTTTCAAAATATTCCTGACAAAACTACTTTGAATGCAACCAGCTCCAGGACAGAAAACTGCGAGTGGGATGGGTAATGTTCTGGCAGAGGACTGAACCAGGATCAGAGGGAGCTCTGTTCCCAGCAATTCCTGCTTCTGCTGGCAGACTGACGGGCAGGCCTATTGCGGAAGGACTGTCAGACCCGATTCTGAAAACCCTCCACCGGTTCCAGGGGCTGCCAACGCTTTACGAAGGAAGCCATTGCTTAGGCAGCCGCCGAGGCAAAAGCAAGATCTTGTCAGATTTGGACGGCTGCTGCCATGCCTTTCACCTACAGCCTGTTCTGGTCCCAAGAGTGAACCTTTAGGCAGCCAAACCTCCTGACTTGCACTTCCCTGCCACTGCCCAAACCACGTTGCAGAGTGGGTGCAGAGGCAAGATTCCCACTTGAGAAAAGGACAGCAGCGGCCCCAAACAGATGTGGTAAAAGACAGCAGCAGACAGGACTGAAAGAAGCAAGTTCAGAGTAAGTCTGAGAATATTTAAAGACCACAGCGCTAAGATAAAGCAAGGAATTGCAACAGCCTAGCCCTCAGAACATGTAGTCATTTTCTCCTCAGGAAACCTTTATGGAATTAAGCTCTCATGTTTAAGTCAGGACAACAAGAGCCTTTTGGTCCACCTCGGCAGCAGTGAGAAATGACTCCGTTCCCCTCCTGCCCAAAGCAGAAAGGAGGGCCCTCTGGACAAGCTGCTCGCAAACTGACAAAGAACAATGCTTTTGTTTTTCCACTAAATCCCAAACATCAGGGGCTGGGATAACTCTGGGCAGTTCCTGTAGGCAGCTTTTGGAAGTGAGTCATTAGAAAATGTTTGTGTTAGGAAGCTAACTATGCCAACAAATCTACCTACAGTTCTCAACCCCCCATCCCGTGTTCCTACTGGCACAAATCCCAGTTTTAGTCAAAGCTTAACACCACAGCGAAGGAAAACCTATGCTAATTTTAAACTAGGTAACAGTTAAATTTTAGAGCATATATTCTTGTAGTATCTTGCTGGATGGCTTTGTTATTGCTGGCTAAAAACTTGCCAGCATCTAAAAAGGAAGAAAAAAAAAACCAAAAAAATGCGACATTCCACACCAAGTCATTATATGCCACAGTAGTCACTGATGCTTAAGAAACTAAAATAAACTTATATCCAACCACAACACATGGAGAAAGTCAAGAACTGTGTTACAGACTAATAATGAAACAGAAGAATAAAAAAACTAAAGAATAAAGAACAGACTAATAAAAAGGGGTGAAGAAAAACGTCAAACCAAATGCTGTATTTGCCAATTTCAGCATTACCAGATGCACTGAATTCCCTTCAGCTATTTAAAAATCAATTGGTTCCGCAACAAATAACCACCAAAAAGCATGCCTAGTTTAACTTGGATATAGAAATCACAGACTTCAATGAAACACGATGTGCCCTTTGAAAGAGCCAAGCATTTTTTCCGTCCTTACCTAGCAAGGGAGGAGAAGCTAGAGTTCGGCTTCATTTACACTAGTACAGCTCTAGCTCAGTGAAGAATGTATAGCAAATGTTTAAGCATAACTCTCACTCCAGCTGCCGCAGTAGAGTTCACCATGGAAAGGCAGGAGACCCCTTCCATGCGAGAACAGACCTGCACTGCATCTTTGGGAAAACTGGAACTGAGCCAAAAGTCCAGTAACCAAATATATTAACACACAGTGCGTTTCCTACCACGCCAGGCTTGCTGACAGAGAAGCACAGAGTGTTTCAATGATCCCATGCCTGAACTGGGATTCTTAATGAAGAAACCAGGAAATAAATACCCTCTTCAGGGCTTTAACTCCAGCCGTTCTGTTCTCCAGTGCCATATACAGTCTCCCTAATTTCAGCCACATGGAGGAAACATTCAGTGAGTAGGAGGGATAATGTTTACTGCAAGAGAGAAAGAAATTCAGCTTTATCAAACCTGGCAGTTTCATAGCATTTTCCCAGCCCCCGTCCCCCTCTCAGGGGGCAAGAAGCTGCCCCTGCCCATTCACCGCTCATCCCCTCTGCCATGGCTGCCAGGAGTCAGTGCCAATTGTGTCTGGGATGGGGACGCCTGTCAATTGGGAATTGAACTGAAACCACCATATGCCCCTGAACAGCTGTCAGATGGCAATGACTTTCTGCCACCAGTTTTAATCTAGCCAGCTGCAGCAAGAGACAGCATTGTTACGAGTTTTTGGAGCCACCCTACAGGCACAGAGGTAACTCTGCCTATTCCACAATAGACGGTCTCTAGTGGAAAGCAAGGGGCCCTCTGCAGCGTGTACAGCACACACGCCACTCCGTACTCGCACACACGGAGCTAGCAGAGCCTGGTTCAGCAGAGCTGACCTGGAATGCCAGGCTCGGAGCCAGAGGAGCTGGGCAAGTCCCAGGGAAGATAAATAGTACTGAGCCCCCAGGGGTGGAATGTTGGCTCCTTCTTTGTATCGCTGCTCTCTGCCAAGTGATCTGTGACTTTACGTTGGCACCTGCTCCAAAGGGAGAGCTTTACGTGCGCTCCCCCCAGCTGGCAAGAAAGTCACTTCTCAAGATGAGAACCTGCTTGGGAGATTCATGGCAGTGCATAACTGGCTGGCTGTAAGGAACGAAATTGCTACTGTAGAAACACAGAAAAAATTATGGGAGAGAGTACTAGTTCTTTCCCGCAGAGGCTGCGTGCTGCCTTGCCCCACATGGGGCTTCAGCCTGCACATTCTCCCACCCCTCCAGCTCTGGGGCAGCGGAGCTGAGGGCCACCAGGGCAGGCAGCGCAGGGCAGCACCCAGCTGAGCTCACCTCCAGCTCCCTCTGCTGCTCAGCACCGGCCCGGGGACACGGCTCTGCTCCCCTGCGACCGGGGGCACCGGCCAGGCAAGGACTGGGAGCGGGCGGGAGGCCGAAAGCAACAGCGGCCTTTGCCTCCATGACCTTCTACAAAATATTGACTGCAGATGCAATTCGAAGCTCTTCTTTAATATAAAGTATTACGATTTTTTTTAAAAAAAACCCAAAACAGTATTTATGTAGCTATGCAGAACTAGCACAGTACCCAAGGTGGTGCACACTTTGAGAACTCAAAGCAAGGATTTCAGAGTAGCCTTTTGCTATATATTGCAGACCACGTTTTGAAAGTAACAAAATCTGTCCCAGGATTTAAACATTCCTTTTTGAGTAGTGATGTCATGGGTAGCGTGTTTATACAATACGTACCGAGAGAAATGATCTCTGCCCAAACTTGTCCCAATTACTCAGATTACTGAATTAGAGCACTAGAAAAAAATAAAAATAGTCTCATATTTACCTGTATGGTCTGATAATTTTTTGCCCATAACGCAGTGCACCTTCCCAGTCCTGCATGTAGAGACAGACACCCATGGCTTGGTACATCATATGTAACATATAAACATTACTGTCTGCAAACACTGCGCCCATCTTGTCCAGGCTGAGTTCACAGATCTCCAGTAATTCACCAGGAGGTATGAAGAAGTCAAGGAACCCAAAAAATAGATGGCCTCTCGTTAGACAGCTACCTGGTAATGCCAAAGAAGAGTCAACTTAAACTTGTTCAGAATGGTTCTGAGAAGTCCTCTTTTCTCTCAAGTAGCATCAAAGCATCTATGCTACAACCGCAGAACTACTCTGAGAGGTATTCTATACACAGAGGCATTCTGCTCACAAGATTATACCCTCTCCTACTCAGATATTGTAAAAAAAAAAAAAAAAAAAAAAAAGCTTTCAGATTTAAAAGACAACAAAAAAAAGCAGCTTTCCTGAGTCAGCACCACACCAGCAACGTGTCAGAAGGGGGAGTGAAATTCCCCGGGCAGAGGGCACTGAATCAGGCATGAGATAGCCTGGTCTGCTTCTGGCCCAACAAATCTTGCATTTTTGTCTGCATCGTACCACGGTTACAAGAGGTGGGCTCATAACCATCAGCGATAGCTGCAGCCTCACACGCAGCCTCTCAAAACGGGGCAGTGTTACAGCAGACAGAGGAGCACATACCTGTGCTCAGCCCCGTCCCTGGCTTGCCCTTGTGCAGACAGCCACGTGCTGCACTCCCAGAAACTGAGCGCTGCACAGGAAGGAACAAACACGGGGTTTCAGTCCCACAACACCTCCAATGTTACAATGCCCCCTGCCTCCAGGGACAGCTCTCCAGACACAGAGAGGACAGAGTTAAGTTTAACTTCGAATGGTCATAGTATTTCTCCTGCAAGTACTTCTGAAGCAATCCAGCAGGTAAGATTTTTAGGTCACACACCAAGCCAGTGGGGTCAGGGTGAGACAAAGGATATATTTGTAGTGTTTGGCTCTTCTGAATTCCTCAATCACGTTCCTGGCATATCTGATCATGTCCTGTACCGTCTCTGCTGAAGGAGGATCATTCAGCTTGCAAATTTCCAGTTTCTCTTTATCCTGGAGGAAACACAATGGACATTACAAATGCAGGTTCCAAGCCCCACAAATAAAGGTGCACCTGCTACACAAAATTACTCTAATAAAAAGACACAGATGGAGACTTAAGCTCTTCAAAGAATGTAAAAACAAAGGCAGAATGTGCACCTGCAATTCTTCTCTAAAGCCTTGGCTGGGAATCCTAGAATCCTTTGCTCCTTCCAGTTCATCTGCCATTCTCTACTTTCATGAGGTCCCCCTTCTTTTGAAAGATCCAAGAGCTTTTCGATTTTGTGATGAAAGCAGTTTTACATAGGAAATTTCACTGCTTCCAAGAGATTAGGGATTAAAACAAATATAATTTAAAGACTAGAAAAGCCCAAATACCTTAGGCCTAACACCAAGTGATAACTCAGTGGAAAACGAGATGATATTAAATGCTGAAAAGGATCCTTCACATCTACAGACAAAACCGCATTTCCACATAATTTGTTACTTCTGCTGGACAACTCCCACCTACTCTTATCTTTCTGTCTAACTTGCTACTTCATGAAGAGTCAGCTGCAATGTGAAGACAATCTTTTGCTCTTTAAGCCTCATGTTGTTGCTAGATTCCTTTTTCCTTTATTATTTCATCTGCCAGTTGAGAGGACAATAGGGGACTCTTTCCAGAGCTGACTGAGGCTGAGTGGCAGGTGATTCCAAGAGCACGTTTATTGGAATTCACAGATGAAATCCTGGCTCCATTAAACTCAGTGGCAAAATTATCTAGGTAACCATGGGGAAAACACAACTACAACGTCAACAGAATGGCCTCAAACAAGAATATTGGGTACTATTTGGAAAAAAAGTTACAAAAGATGACGCCATTTAGAGGAAGGAGATGGCTGTCTGGTCAGCTTGGGAAGTAGCTCCTAAAAGGAAACCTTTCTGAAAATGGGGGGCGGGGGGGGAGGGGAGAATGATCTGGGACTTAAGGATCAGATTATGCCAGCCAGACTGATCTTGCTTGGAATGACAGATGAGATACACCAAAGCTCAATTCTTCTAGGACCTCCAGTAAAGGAAGTCCAAATGGTAGGACAGGTACATTTATTTCTTTATCTGTTGGGTTTGGGTACCTTTTTTCTGACCCATAAGTGCTTTTCACCTTGTTTTAAAGAACACTGTCTGCATGTCTGCCTTTGCCCTTTGAAGGGCACCAGGTGATGTCTAATGAACATAAATCTGGCCTGCACATCACAAGGGCCTGTGGCACGGGACCACCCTGTCCGTGAGAAGACTGGTATGATGCCGTTGCAGGAATGCCAGTTTCACAGACTCGATCTCCAAACCATCCAGCAATGTCATGGAACCTCATCTAGAACTGACTGAGATGTCCCAGGCGGGAACTGCAGCAGGCAGGACTCTATACCACAACAGGTCCCCAAAAATGCCCCAAGCAAGATTCACTCACTGGGAGTTGGTATAAAACATGCAGTTAGAAAAAAATTCATTCTGCGCAAAATTCTTTTGGCCAGGTAACATAGACAGTGTAATTATCTACTTATAACAGTTTTCAGCTTTGCTTTGTAGCTCAACTTTAAATAGGCCTTTACAAGGAAATTTCCTGATGTGTCATGATTACAGTGGAACGAATGAGTATCAGAAAGTCTTCTAGTCAGAAAAGCAACCTCCCCCCCACCTTGCATTATTCTACTTTCCAAAATGTAATTAAAGCTGATAGAATATTACATCTAAGGACCTGGCTAGATGCCTTGACAGTCAGAAGCATTTTTCACACCAATTTTATTACCTTTTCTTTTGTAATGCACTCCCTGCAATCACAATTAAAGAAATATGAGTCTCTTAACCGGTCATTTCTGTCTTCTGTGGGATACAACAGGTCAATATAGCTGGTAAAAACCTATATGGTAAAAACACAGCCATCAGTGAAAAGCAGTGTAACTAGACGTATTTATCACTACTAGTTCTGGTATATGTGGTATGACAACTACACATATTCATGCACCTGCAGCCACATCACCTGCCTGTTCCCTCATATTCTAAGCCTCTTGGCAGCACCAGGAGTTGCCATTTGTGAATGCAACCTGACAAAGAAGTGTTTCCTTTCCTGCTCATTACAGCATTTGCCTCAAATTGGCTTAAACCCAGGACAGCAAGATTCAGGTGTGGACAAGGAAACTATCACAGCATCAATCTGAGGCTCCTGTCAAGACTACAAAAAGAGATGCCTACTTTTCACCAGTAAAATAACAGTTTCAGGTATTATAATAGGATAAATTACAGTGGCCTGGTTTTCTGGAGGCTAGGATCTCAAATTTTTCTTTTTGAAAACCTATGAAAAATTGCAGCAATAGCAGTCACTAGTAGCTTTAGAAACTTAGGACAAGACCTTCAGATCTCTGAAGAGAGGCCCAGTGCTCCAGTTCTAGGAAAATGCCAGATTTACTTCAGCAGCCACACTTCAAAGCACAGAAAACCTGCTTTTGACCATTTTACAGGCTCTTCACATCCACTATTAAGTTTTCCTCTACTTCAATGATCTTCAGGAAAGAACTCTTGCAACTCTCTTTAACGCTCTGTTTTTAAAATGAGACCTCCTCCAGGAAGCATCATACGCACAGCACAGTTGATCATTTTGCAGACCAAGGAACAGCTTTAGTTCCATTTCCTCGTTTTTAGTTATTTTAAATGCTTTGCTCAGTCTTTATGCTTAAGGTTTCTTTCTTCTTTAAAGAAAAATGTATGTGTAATTACATACAGTACATCTTCTTCTTACTCTGTGTGATCTCACACTTTCCTTCACACTCCTGTCCTCCTTTCCCTGTTTTCAAAGCATGCAAAATGCAGGAACCACATTTACAGCAAAAGCTTTTAAAATGTTCCAGTGCAATGGCCACGCGGATCCTGAAGATGGAGACACAGGCCGTAAGACTGCACAGAGCCCAAGCAGAACCATGAGCTCACATCTATAAAATTCTTAACTGCCAAAAAAGTGAACGTGCACAAACCAAGAAGTCCTGGAGAACTGATGCAGCTTCTAAGACACAACTCAATCAAAAGAAGATGCCAAGCAAGATAAATACTCCCCATCTCTACTTCTCACAGTAAGCCCTACCAAAAATTGCTGAAAACGTCTGGGATTCCACAGTAAAAATCCAAAACCAGGATCAGTCCTTGTCCATTACCAAACTGCATTTGCAGTGACTGCCAACATCACAGACAAATCATCGATAGTAAATGGCATAAAAAGAAAGAAGTTGCTGACCTAAGTCATTCAACCTTGGCTCCAACAACTAAACTCACTTTGTTCACAATGGTGAACAGCTATAATCCACAAAAATAACCTCTCTCCCCTTCTTCAGAATGGAATCACTACTTCAGAAAGCAGCAGGAGTTAGCAAAATCAAATCTGAACTTATTTTGATCAGCATTAACCTTGCCTACTAAATTAACAAATGAGCCACTGAAACGATGCAAATTCCCTCCCCAGAGAGATTGTTCCAGATCTTCATCCCCTGAAGGTATTTGCACATCCTCCTCAACTCTGTTTAACATCTTTTTTCTTTTGTTTAAAGTAAAAAGCAGCTCTGCTGCTGAAGACTCCCTGCCAAGTTCATTAATTGATTGAGAAAGTTTCAAAGTAAACCCAGAGCCTTACTCAATTTCACAGAATTTTATCAATCACTGTCCAGCTTCACTCCACTTAAAAACACACTCTTATTCTTCTGTGACTTCCCAGCGAACACCGCTGAGGTGATACGACCAAGTCTCATGTTTTGTGGATGCTCTGCCCAAACAGAAGTCGGAGGACTTATCTGTACCCATTTACCTTGTTTATTCTGGCTTCAATTTCAATACGTTGCTATTACACTGGGAACTACTATAGCAGTAATAATTTGCTTTGATCTTGGAATTTCAAAGCACCAGCCAAACATCAGGCTCGTTTCACAGATGGGTAAACTGAGACAGAGGCTGGCAGATACACAGGACTGCTGCAGGTGCTCTTCCCTTGTTTTAGTACAAAATAGGATACCACCTCCAAGAATCACATCAGTCCTCCAGAGCAAACCCAACTTTTCCAAAGCAACATCTTACCTTCTCTGAGAAACAAGAGATCCTTCCTCCCTGTTATTAAATTGCCATCTAACTGAAATGAATCCTGACAAGCAGAATGGATCCTACTTTCAGGATGCATGCATACAAAGCACATTCAAACACGCTGCATTTACCTCCTCTCCAGGCTCAATCTCTTTAACAGCTCTGACTTCAGCCAAAGTCCCCTTGTAAGTTACAATCACATTTGGGCAACAGCTATGGTTCATCAATGCAACGCTGTAAAAGTAGAAAAGTAAACCTTTTCCCACACCACCAGCAGCAGGCAAAAAGTTAAGCACCACTTCAGAAAACAAATTAACTCTGAAAGATTGATTCAGTCTCTCTCTGTTAGCTGTTTTTATTCTGAGGCTTAACATGAAGGTAACCTTGGGAAAATCTGTTGTACTGTTATTTATTCTAATGGATGGAGAATGGCTGTGCTAATGTATCATTACAATTTTTAAATCCTATTATTTCAGGACTAGGGAAGTTATTATTTTCCCATTCTTACAGTGCTATGGGACAGCTGACAGGGGCGTTCATGTAGCTTAACTATCAACATCCTATTTAGGTATCTATGATAGACAGACTATCTTCCTCAGAGCAGAAGGAAAGAGAAACACATTTAGCCTAAAGTAAACAAGGAAATACAGGAAAACAAAAGTAATTTGCTTGCTGCATCGCAACTTAAGATGGGCATTAAAATTTTAGCTGACTTCTGTGCAAATGTAAACAGCCTCATTGTTTGAAGTGGGAGGGAAGAGATCTGTCTGTTATACAAGCACATGACTTACACAAAAATGTGAACTGGTAAAGAAAAGTACTCCCCCGTATTACCAAGCTTGGAGAAAGTGCAATTTGCTGCTTATTTGAGACAAACTGTATAATTTTAATTCTTTCTCTTCCAATCTAGCAAAACAGCAATTGTCTCTTCAGTCTTTTTACCTCACAGGAATAACTGTTAATAGGAAAGATATGGCTCTTGCGTGCTGTTCATTTCTGAACAAAGGATGGTGTTGGACATGTTTTCAGAACACCCTGGTTTAATGCTCTCCCCACCATGACTCTGATCTTGGGCATTTCAAGGCCTTAATTTCCAATCTGTAGATCAGGGATATGGGCTTCAGACAAATCTACATGACAAAGGAGAATCTGTGAAGCAAGGACCATATACTACTGTCTGTATGCAGCACTTCAGAAAATCAGGTCCTGCTTTGATCGGGCATCTGTAAGTTTCAGATTACTTTGACATAGCTAAACTGCCAGTCATCTATGCCTCACAAGGAAGTCAACCTAAGCAGACAGTGACAATACTTTCAAGTACAGGGTTTGCAAAGAACAGGGGCAGAAAATATTCTCCTTTGCTACAACATTAAGTGGGAAGGACAGACTTAAATGGAAGAGATGTTCCTCAGCCTTACAGAGAGATGTGCTCCTCTGTCCACAAACTGCAGTTAACACTTAACATCTGCAGGTTATTTGTAAAGCGAAGAAGCTTGTATGTATTTTTTCCACTGTCACATCAAGGAGGCTCAAAGAAGTTATGAAAGGGATTTACTGTTTGCCAAGGAACAAAGGTAGAAGGGATGCTGTTTGACAACACCAGGTAAAGGATTATACCCAGTCAAAACAGAAAGTTGTGAATAGAGCAAGTGACCTGCAATCCTTTTCATTTCACTATGATCATTACACGATGTCCCTGTCCAGAACCTGCCAGCCAGGGAAGTAATTGCTTCTTACCAACCTGCATATAGTTTGCAATCTAAACTTCAAAACAAATTACAAGTGCCGTTTTGCCAAAACTACCAGGTTTTTAAGGAAGTGGCAAATCATTTGCCACATTTTATTAGCCAATTGTAAGTATTTTTTAAAAAAGAAAAATTGTTTAACTATATTTCTTTCAGTAGCGATCTACTTCCATACATGTGCAAAACCCCTTGTTTTTAAATAAGTTGATTCTGTTTTTAAAAATATTAAAATCAACCTACTCAGGAAATATGGCTGATCCCAAATGAGAGAGTTCTTCATCTTCAATTGTGAAGCCATTACAGTTAACCTAAACAGAAAGAGACTAGATCAGCTTCTGGCCAGCTAAGTATTCCACACTTACATGTCACATTCTCATACTTCAAAGTCAATTGCAGTAATTTACTTACAATTTTCTTTCCACCTCACCAGTACTCACCAGGGAGCTATATCACATCTCAAAAAGTGAGGACAAAGCCCATACCCAAATGAATGTGCAAGACACTAAAAAAATGACAGTCCAACACTTGCACCTGCTCAGGACACAACATCTAGTGGACTGCTCCTTGGGAGGCCCGCCAAGAGAATCAGGGCTTGAAAAGAGCACTCAGAAGTGTCAGACAAAGCAAGACCACTGCAAACATGAAACAAAGCCTGACATCAACAGGGCAAAGAGACTTCATTCGGCCACGACAAGCAAAGGGCTGAAACAGAACTACACACGGAAGGAGCAATGTGGGGATGAACAGCAGCAAACTCAGCCGGGCTGGGGCAGCACAGAGCTTTGATGGAGCATATGTTACGGAGACCGGCCACAATGGCATCTGCCATCAAAGACTGCACATACCAGCTACAGCTAAAGCACGTATAAAGAACAACAAAGGCAGCGAAAACGACTTGAACCTAATAAAGACATAGAATAGGAGGTGACAGAAAAAGGACACAGTATGAGAGGAAGTGTATTCGTAATTTAAACAGACACAGGATCAGAAGAACTTGTTCACAAATCTTTCTTATAGAATAGATTCAAGCAGGTTTTAAAACCTCCATCTCATTCTCACTAAACTCAAGGGAATCTTACAAGAGTTTCAGCTTTGTTTCATGTGGTTTGTGTGACTTTAAGTGACCAAAATGCACCTCAATCAAGTACTTTATTCCACTTTCACTGCAAGTCACATATGTGCCAACAAACAGAATCCTCTCCGCATTCAACAACATCTCCCTACAATCGTCAAAATGTTCGTGGAAGCACCAGTAAAGCACTAAAACAACCATGATCATGTGGCCAAGTCCGGCTAAAGCTATGATGGGCACAGGAACAGTCAATCGAGCCCAAGGTAAGTATCTGTTCTGGAAGGGTAAGAGTTGGTGACAACTGATGACAATGCTAGCAACAATGATATGTCCCACAAGCTGGCATGCAGCTTGGATTGGATTTCAGAAATACACAAATACTTCCCAAAGCCACTCCGCAGGTATGAACTGTTCAGGATGGGTTTATGATTAAGGAAAGCGTCCTGCTTCTTGGATTCACTCACTAGTATTCTTTGCTTGATCTTTATCCTGCTATTTTTAGCAACATAGCATCCAAAGGCTCCCTGTCTCTCAAGATGAGCACGCTACTGCACTAGCCAATATATGAACATACCTGGACCTGAACCAAAACCAAAATGTAATTGCTGAATACAAAAACAATAGAAGGCAAAGATTATATCAACAGCAAGTAAGAACATAAGGCTACAAAGGCTGACATGAAGAACAGCTTGATGGTTCTGAATCACAGGGAAATATTTAAAAATATGTAGTGAGTTATCATCAACTCCCGTCCACTAAGGCAGAGACAGCCCACTTCTTGAATGCATCATACCAGAAATGACACAAGAGGAAGAATTAGAAGGGATGAGATACCACTGGTTTCACCAGATGAATGCACAACTAAAAAAGGCAATGTAGAGGGAGTAAAGAGACAACAGTAAAAAATAATAGTAATTAAAAAAAAAAATAGAGCTTGAGGTTGTTTCCCAACGGTGGAAAAGAGAATGTGCAAAGGGACGCACAAAATTATGCAGGGTCTTCAAGGAAAGGGTGAGTCTCTGGAACCTGAGACAAGAGAGAAACTGAAGAGATGACAAGGTGAGACTGAGGAGGAAGTGTGCCAGTCTTGACAGCAATGATCCACAGGGACAAGAGAGACTAGAATGATACCAACAGCTGGGGAAGACAGCAGTGAAAAGCAAGGATGGTTAGGACAAAAATCTTTGCTCAACTCAAAAGGACCAATTAATTACACCTTAGCTGTGTTGCGTAAGAGACATCAGACAAGGCCCACAAAAAGCAGGTATCCAAGTCCCAAATGGCTGTCCTGAGCCACAGGGAGAAAGACTGCCAAATGGAAGAGCAAAGTAGACAACACGAGGCCAGAGAAAGTGCTGAAGCAAAGCAAAGGAGTAGCAGCAGACCCATACTATTGGTTTTAGGTCAAGTTAGCTAATAGTTAGGAAACATGTTTGTAGATATCAAGTACAGCCATGCCTCCCCTTCTTCTAGAAAGATTTATGCTGGAGCTAAAACTTCAAAAGGTTGTGTCCTGTTAAACATTTCTAATGAGCATCCAGATGACCTTTGGAGATTCTGGTTCAAAAAATTGCAACATCCACGGTGGCAGATGGATGTCTGATGATCAGGATGAGCTTAAGATGACACCTAAGGGTGACCTTAGACATCTACAGAGAAGACCAGATGGAATGTCAGATCTGGAAGTCAGCAGTTTGCAGAAGTCAGTTAAAGCATCACGATCTGGTGGAGCTGGTCCAGGAGAGGACACAAAGCAAAAGCCACTATAGCCAAAATAACGTAATCTTTGGGGATTCTGGCAATATTCTAACAAAAATATTCAGAAACACCACAACAAACTGGATGTACTGATGTCTTTAAAGTACCCCCCTGACAAAAACAAATTGTGAAGTCTTCTTAAAAGAAAAAACTTTTCTTTTAAGGGAAATGTATTATTAGAAACAAGTGGATGATGAGCAGAGGCTAAAGAGGCTAAAGAATCACTCCCTACAGAATAACAGTACCTCTGTATTAAGGAAATAGTAACTGTGCCTCCTTGTTGGTAGATGCCCAGCTCTACCAACCAGAGTATTGCCATCTCAACTTTCATCACAGCAGTCAACATTTGCCCCCATCTCAAAAAAATCTGAACTTTTTACTCAGGCATTTAAGTTTAAAATTAGGTTATTTTGAAGTAGAGGAGGAAAAAGAAGAAAATGGATCTTTCAGTATTCCACTGGTGTTATTCCATTCACTACAATAAGTTCAATTTAGATGCGTATGAAAAGCAGGTGAGAAAAAAGAGGTGACACATTTCAGAAGTTATCTAACAAGACATCCTGCCTTTCCTTCATCTCTCCAGATGACCAAACTACCTGACTGCATTTAAAAGCCACACACCAGATAAAAGTTTCAGACTGCTCTTTCTACTTCTCTGAATTTTACTCCCTGTGAAGGTCAAACACAGTGATGACCTGACCAGCAAGGATTTCCACAAGTTTGAAGCCTGAATGAAGGATTTTGCCTCTGCAGGGTCTCAGACCAGCAGCCTTCCATGTAAGTCCAACAATAGCTGCACTATGCTTGGCCCACAAGAAGCCTGACTTTGACAGGTTCTAATACAGGCTGTTTCCCCTTTTCTTCAACATTCAAGAAGCACCTCATAGAAAGTCTCTCCCCTCACTATTGAAATGGGGCACGTCCAGCCACTTCTGCTCAAGGAAGTGGTTCTTCTCCATCAAGCACACTCAGCTGTCCCTGAGATAAGCAAAGAGCTACCATTTCCATTGCCATTAATAGTTTTCCCCTTTCACAAAGGCTAACCTCCTACAGCACCATTCACCTAAGCAGGCTGTGTTCTAGCCAACTTACTTGTGCAAAGACAACTAGAAGGGCAGCATTGTCAGGGTACTCCAAGTGCTTTGAGTAAAAGTGATGAAGAGCAGCAATGTCGTTCTCAATCAGCTCTCTCTTTTCATTGTCTAGTTTGTCAAGGTCTGTGGACAAAGAATACATTTGATTTCAGTAACAGGAACGCTACCCTGTGAACTGCAGCTAGACTTAGGTTAGAACAGGCCCAAACTTAAACAGAAACCCCTCAAGGAACTTGGCAGTACTGCAAGAAGTGTCTGCTCTGTAAATGTAACGCGGCTTCTGCCAAAGCCACACATGTGCTACAAGAACATGCAGGATTTAAAAAGCATTTTCTAACACCTTTACTTTAGCAGGTAACTGGAAAGAAATTTCCCTTTATTGGGAGGTTTACAGTCTTTAAAGTGTGTTTGTTAACCCTAGCAAACAGACCAGCAGGCTCTGGCCCTCTAGAAGCCTATCAACTGTGGGTAACTACCCCCAGCTTTCTAACACGACCTTGTGAGCTACCTCGTCCCATCTATTGTGGTATGAAGTCACACTCAACACCACGCTTCTTAAAATATGCTTTACATAGTGTAACTTCCCATACGGACCTAATCCTTATTAGTACCAACCAGCCCAAACTCCAGTGAAGGAAGGCTGCTTATCCCTGCTTTTAAAAGACATGGTCTTTCCCAGCACAGAAGCCCTAACTATTTGTGGCCACGTATCACAGGGACCTAACAAAGGTTGACAGCAACACTGGGGCTAGTCACCAGGGGTTCCCTTTGTAGCAAGAGGAGGATAACATGAAGGTGCCCAGGAGTGCAATCCATCTGACCTACTGCAGGCACCTGCTTCAGGAAGTAACAAACAGTCCCTGAGAATGCCCCTGTCTCCGTGGGCTGGAAGGTGACTATCAACAGAGGTGTGTTTAACCTGCAGATACCTGAGAATAACAGGAGACAGCAGGAACATCAATGGAAATGTCCTGGCACACCTGCCAAGCGTATTCCCTTATGGGTTTGTTCAGAGATTTACCCTTGGGCCCATGACATGTTCTAGCTAAAGCTGTGGTCACTGAACCTTTTCCTGCCTGGTCCATGAGAGCAAGCCAGATGATTAATCATATACTCCAGGTCCCCTCTCCCTCCTCAAGAGCACAGCGTTGGAAAGTTTTTTCCTAATCCTCTCTCTTACAGCAGCACTGTCACCAGCTCACTCCTGCTCCAAGAGAGCCAGCAACTCATCAGTTTCCCCCTCTCCCAACTCAAAATAATAGTGGAGAGAAAAACATGCAAGAAGAGAAAAGGCTGCACAACAGTGGAAGAAGGGGGAAATGATTTGTAAGAGCAGATGCAAATGACAGGAAAATCACAAAAAATGCTGAGAAAAATGGAATCGGACAATTTGATGAGAACTAGGACAAATCAGAAATAAGAAATTCTGAGCTTCCAACTGACAGCCAGGTGCCTTTTCCTCTCCCGTGCAAGGTCCTGCAAAGCATAAGGCAACGGCTGAACATGGCAAAGGTGTGCTGCAGGATGAGGAGAGTCAATAAGGCAGAAGGAACAGGAGTTCTTACTAAAAAAAACAGAAACAAAACAAGGGCTCCTAGAGGACAAGGGGGACACTGCAACAGAAAAAAAAACATTTCAGCCTTTTAGCTCCCAAATTAATAAATTATTGAAAACAAGCTGCAATGCAGAAGTATAAACAGAAATTACTTCAGCACTTACCCATCCTCAACCTCAATCCTACTAACCTACCTGTAAAAATTATCCTTGCCTTAGGCAAAGTCAAATGTTGGCATTTTCCCCTCTTATTTTCCCAGTTGCCCCAACAGCTGTGACAGGAGCTTTTGTTCAGGAAGCAAGACTGTAATCTCACTGTGCCTGGTTACCCTGCTACCTCAGGTCCTAGCAATGACTGCATTTATTCAGCATTTTATAAAGGGGGTTGGAAGCCATCAGACTGAGCAATGTGAATATACAAACTTATTGTCTTGTTGTATAATACCTCCAGCACCAAGAAAGAGAAATGACAGACAACTGAAAACTAAGCCAGCATGGTTACTAGCCCCCTAGTTGCTCAATTTCTAACTCTGCCTCACCAGACAAACAGTAGCTTGCCAGTTAAAAGCAACATATTGCCTCATCTCCTTCCTTGGATTATTTTGGAGCATTTAGGACATGGAATTTCAACACAATCATATATAACATGTCAGATTTGACTGGCAGTGACAGATACTGAAGCACAGTCCAGAGGGTTCTGCAATTAGCCCCTTAGTCACTGTCACCATCAAGCAACTGTGCTGCCTCTGATTTTATGCCTCCTGGTAACAAATACCAGCTACTTTAATTTTACAACATTACAATTCTCAAAAGACATTACAGTACCAGAAAAGCCATGAGATGGATGTATGCTACATAATGAATTCTGTCTAGGTTTTCACCCTTGTTTCACAGACCCCACAAGCGACAGAGAAAAAAAACAGAAAGAAAGTAAGAGCACTGCATTTTCAAAAAAATGAGGAACCACAGTTCTCTTTGTTTACTCCCTTTCTCCAACAGGAGTAGGATGTTCTGAAAGGTTTTGATGAGGGGGGCTAGGGGGAAGAAAATCATGAATATAGATAACTGCCTCTGTTTACCTGCAAGCCTTTTTTACTTACGTGATTCAAATTCTTTTACAGCAAGCAGCTTCTCTGACTGTGTTCTTTCAGGGTGAATTTTCTAGCAATAAAGGGAAAAAATAAACAAGAAAATATTTTAATGGTTTACATTGGCAGTTTTCTCTACTCATTCATAAGCTGAGGACTCTTACCTGTAAGACAAACCCAAGTCCACGCTGTATGAGATTTACAGAAGTTGATGAACAGCAATGAGTTAAATTGATGGCCCTTTAGTAAAGCTACAGAAATACTCTCTCCAAACCAAATTAGGCAGCCAAAAACTAACTCCTATCAAATTTATATACATAAACTGAACAGTATTTTAAATATGTCATTTGCTTTGTTCTAGACACCCAGAAAGCTGCTAACAATAGCAAGCAGGCAGGAGACAGGCTTCGCTTTGAGGAAAGTGAATAAACTGACTGTTGACAGAGTTCAAAAGCAATGCTCCATTGTTGGCCTCAGGCCACTTCTTTGTAATCTTGGCCATTAAATATGGCTTTGCAGGTGGCCCAGCAGCTGAGGTTCAGGGACTATGGCTTGCATATTTAGCTTTTATATGACATGTAGGGTTCTCCCCCCTCCCTGTAAGCAATAAAAGCACAAATTTATTCCAATGACTTTTTGTCATTAAACATTTGATTTTGTTTGTGCATCACCACTAAACCATGCCTTAATTAAGCCACACACACACATTCACACACACACACATTCACACACACAGCAAGTACGCAGCTACCTTCCCAGCAGGCCACCAAAATCCTCACTACATACAGTATCCAGGTTGCCCTTGTCACATAAGCAGACCTCAATCACACAAATATGCTTCAAAGAGGATTTGTTTTTGCGGAGAGTTTAGATCTCTACAAAGATACACAGCATAATAACCTTGAAACTCACGAATCCCGTCCCCTCCCTGTCAGTAGTTGTGTTATCCTCAATACCCATATAGTTAGGGAACACTGAAACGGAGGTTGACATCGCAATCGTATTTCCTTACAAATAATATTATTTTTCTCCAAAGACCAAGGGCCTGAGATTTCTCTCTCAATCTCGGTTTTTCACCAGTTACCTCCAGTAATCATAAACATTTATACCTGAATACCTCAGAATTGTTTTTGACTCGCAAATGTACTGGCAGTTATCTTCTACACAGTGCTACACAGACATAGCTGAAAAATAGTACAACAGGCAACTGCTTCATAAAGACATCAACGCCTGCAGACAGATAACACAAGAAGCATTCCTCAGAACTTAACCACACATACCAAGACCAAGTCTCATTCTTCTTCCTCATCACCAACATGGCCTTGGTGCTAGCCCACACACATAGTCAAGAGCTCCAGCCTACCAGAATGGAGGCTGAAATACCTTGCACATTGTGAAACTATCAGTAAATTTTCCAGACTCTGTTCAACAGTACCTTGGCCATAAGTTATAGCTACACAGCTTAACACCTCAACAGCCTTTTGTCATCTTTCCCCAAAAGTCTCCAGCTGCACTATGGTGGCCCTGACACTGCTGCAGTGGTCTGATGGTCAGCTCATTCAGCTGCTCATGCTCTGTATTACACTCATCTGTACACAGGAAGCCAGTATATATGTGCTTTGCAGGGACAGTTACTGTCGGTCAATTTTCATTTTCCTGCCTTCCTTGGCACCCAGAGTAGGAACGTACCTCCCAAGTCTAGCCTCCTGCTCACCTGTTTGGCAAGGATCCTCGCCGTCAGCCTCACGGTCTCAGAGGGATTCCAGTTCTGCCCAAAAGCGCACATGGCAGAACACTCTAGCTTGTGCATTGGCCAGTCTTCCTTCTGAAAATGCAGAAAAATATTAAAAAAAAAATAAGCCATGAAGATAAAGTGACAAAAAAGAGGATGCAGCAAGTCCTGCCAGATCCTAGAGGTCAAGTGAAATGTGTTTCCTTTAAAAAAAATAAGATGACGCTCACCAAATCTGAACAAAAGCTTGAGTCACATTTAAGGGGTACAACTATCCTGCTTTTTTCAAATAAACTCACAAGGGATGAGTTAAGGTCAGAACATCTTCATTTATTCAACGGAAAAAAAGAATTAAATGACAAAGAAGCAAACAGACAACATGATTTATAAATCACCAGTTCTTATTGTTCAGATCAAGCACATGAGGACAGAGTAGGTCTGAGCTTGATGGCTTTATTGGGTTCATTTCCATTTAATACCTTGGCCCCGCATTATGAAACGACCCTGGTGTAATCAGGAGTAATGCTTCTGAAGTCAATGGATTCACAATCACTGCAAGAATCCGTGTATGTAAGGTCAAAACAAGACCTACTGAATAGAATTATCAGATTTTTTCCTTAAATGTTGTAGAGTAAGAACACGGCTAGGTGATGAAAACACACTAAAAAAGGCATTTTAGTTAAGAATTTATAGTATGTTCCTAGCTCAACATACAATAACACTTGGAATGACAGCACAAGCCACTGGCTTTTGGCACTCAACAAATTTCCTCCAAAGCAACAAATCTTTCAAAGATGAGCACAGAATCGCAGATTAACAGTCTGCAATGACAAGGGCTGTCCTCAGACTGCATCAAATTTCATTTTATTTATTTATTCAAACATGGAAATATTCTTATTTCTATATTCGAGCAATGCACAGTTATTTATATCTTAACCCAGATGCACATTTATAGCACTGTTAGAACAGACCTATAGTGTTCTGCCTGTATAGGGAGCATCAAGTTTTGTTCTCAGACCAAATTTAAACTAGTAGAAAACAGCAGCAGAGGAAAGAAATCACAATAAATCCCACAAATTTTTAATTGATTCAAGGCGAAAACTTGAAAAACTTCTCGCAGCCTCCAGGAAGTTCTTAATTCCCCTTACTGTGATTCACCCGGTATCACAGACAGTGTGTTAGGCCACTTGATAAAAAACAACAAAATCAAAATAAATAAAAAAAAAATCACATAGCCCATCAGAGCGATTGAGTGGCAGGAACAGAAGACCCTCAGTTGCCTAACCACTGATGGCAAGGGCCATTTGAGACAACCTAGGCTACCTAAAAACATCTATGTACAACCAGTAGATATGATACAGATCTATTGGGCGATGCATTCCTTGCGGGAGCTACAGCTGGAGGCCGCATAGGACAACCCAAGGCAATTCAAACAGCCAGGTGAATCAGGACCCTTAGCGTCTCCTGTCTTGGCTGGTCCACTTATTTGCAGGTTTTGCAGATCAAAACAAAAGCTGAGATCACTAATTTCAGAGTTAGTACACCACAAATTCTTCCTCTGAAATGTCATTTTAATTTGCCTGGGCATGGACAGCTTTAGGAGTTTATTTTATTAGGAAAAGAAATGTGAACACCCACTCCAGTCTCAGGTAGGATTCGAAGCAGCGCAACGCTGCAAGAGTATGCAACCCCTCGCAACGTCAACTTCGTTGTCCTTGATATCTCACTACAGTGCTTCCAAAAAATCATACATACAGGGTGCTTGAAATAAGCTCCAGTGTAAATGTTCTAAGAGGACGTGGCAATACAGACCAGAAGAATTGAAAAAGTACATTACACTGTAATCATGCCACATGAAATTACACTCTGAACTCTTCTATGGCTGTCACTACAAAATGTATCCCTTGTGAGACCTGTTTCCTACGTACACCCCAAGACCTTTCTCTGGAAAATTCCTGATAGCCTTTGCTTAGGAATCTACAAGCTGAAGGCTAAGAAGAGAGATAGAGAGAGACCTCTTCTTGCACACCCACGACACCCACCAACTTCAGCATCATTGCTGGGTGCACAAGAAGTGAAGGCACAGAACCTGAAGTTTTGTAGGACCCACATCATACATACTGATTAAATAAACAGGAGAGAATACCCGATAAAACAAAAAATCAAAATGCAAAATCACGTGCCTGTCTCAAAGCAGTGTTTTTAAAAATCCATTTATTCCCTTTATTCTTTACACATTGTTAATTAAAATCTTTCCCCAGGCAGAATCATACTGAGTTATATGAACTGCTAGGGAGGTTAAAGGGACAAGATACGGCTGAATTGTGTGAAATGAGATAAAAGCCTGAAACACCACAAGAAGAGAGAGTACTGATGACTGAGTAATACCTGGGATGGAAACACTGTGACAGCAGCTTTCCCTGCAATCACAGCAGGACCGTATTTTGCATTCTTTTCCACATTTTCCTCTAAGTATTTTGAATTATAACAGGTAGCATTCTTCTGCTTGAATCCCTAATGCTACATTAATGATATTTTCTTCCTATTTTCATTACATCCACAGTATTTTCCTCTTCTTTAGGAGTGAGTGACAACATTTTTGGAAGGGAAGTTCTTTAAAGCTTATGCTTTTCACATCAAAGCATGGAAACAGTCTTCTCCACCAATTTCTCCAAAACAATTCCACCATCCAGGACTACTGGATTAATTCCCAGAACACTGTCATATAGCTCAGCATAAAAAAGCCCAACAAACTACCACCAAAAAATAAAATGTAATACTCAAAAAAAGTAAGACTCAAGTCCAAACAAATGCCCTTGCACCTCCTTCCTCACATGGACTTTTTCAATAAGATGTAAAATTTCTCTTGTATTTCACTTGATAAAAAACCCACACACACAAATACCAGACAGAAATGCTGGGCAAACCAGTGTAGGGGTTAAGTCCATTTCTTCAAAAGCTTAAGGCCCAATTATGCTCAAATGGCATCCAATTCTGTAATCAAATTTCAGTGAGGCAACTTTTGATGTCTAGTATTATTTGGAAAAGTTCTCTCACACAGTCCTTCACCAAGCAGCAAAGGTAAGAGTCTCACACATCTTCACAGCCATCCTTCCCAACCATCATTTACCAAATGCTGGGCCACAGACAGTATTTGACTTCCATGGGTTAATGTTCAAAAGGTTCACAGGAGGCATTTATCAAAAAAAATTACATGGAGAAAGTTTTTGGATAGGGGGACAGACACTTCCCCATGGGAATCTTAAGCAGGATCTTGCAGTGTCAGATTCCTCTTGTGCAGGATCATTACAGCAAGAATTTCGTATCTTTTCTGCAGCTCACCAAAGAGGAGTGAGCAATTTCTACAGATCCCATTTCAAACACATCTGCTTGATGCTAATTGCAGGACAATAACTCCATTTTGAGGCCTAATAAAAGTATGTTTCCCTCACTCCAGAAATACAAACTACAGCACTCTTCAACATGACAAGTTAAGACAAACCCATAAATATTTTGTTCAAAATATATTTCAGATATGGAAAGTCATGACAAAAACATCTCTTTCTGCACTTTGGCTAGCTGATCTCCACTCTGTCTGGGATAAATAATAGCTACATGTAATAACAGAAAGAGGAGCTCCAGTAGCTGGTTCAAGTTCACCAGTTCCACGATTGCAACCACATAACCCTCTTAAAACATTTATCTTCAGAGCGTTTCAACAGCTAATTTCTGAGGAGAAAAAATGAGCACAGGTCTCCTGCTGTTTGACTAAAATTATTATAATTTAAGAAGTCGAGACCCGAACAGCTGCAGATGGGGTCTGAAAGCCACTGCTGTAACAACAGGCCTGTGCTTCGAGGAGTGCAGAATGGTATGAATCAGCTGGAAATCACAAATCCTTTTAAAAGGAGAACTGGATTAGGGGCTGGGAAAAGAAAGACACAGCAAACCCAGGGTAGATCCTACCAACCCACAAAACATTCAAGGACAGACAGTGAAGACAACTTCCACTCTCAGGTGCCCCACATTCAAGACTGAACCTATGACTATGCAAACATACAGCTTAATAAAGGTCAAACTTAAGGTTACTTATCTTAAAAAAAAAAAACAACAGACCAAAACAGGCAAAGGACACGTTAGCACTAAGGGAACTGTGCCAGGGCCAGCATGCACACGTATGGGTGCATATAAGGAGCGCCCTAAACAAATCAGCCACTATATCACTGCAAGCCTTTGTCTTCGCCTGGGCTCAGTCCATCACACTACAGTGTGACACCACCTTTCCCAGCAACCAGGGCAAAGGAATTCTACTGCAAAGAAGGACTTGGTCAGTGCATCAAACACCTGGCCATATGGCAGGAGACGCACTCTTTTACCACTTGAGGAACTTCAGCAAGTCGATGTATTTTTGTGCATCTATAGCCCATTTGCAAAACCAGAAATGCCCCAAAGGCTGCTGTGAGGCTTCATTCATAAAATGTTTGGAAAGTATTTTAAGATCCTCAAAACAAGGATACCATATGGATCAACAGAGCAGGAAATACATGCAGTATCACTAACTTTACTTTCAACAACCACGTTGTTTTGAAAGAGGAAAAAAAAAACCCTAATTCAACTGAAACAGAGAGAGGAAGGTACCTGCAGTCATAAAATCTGTAATTCTGAGAAATATATCAAAAAAAATTGCTTCCTACTGCACACTTTGGCACCTTTCTCTTGTCTCCTGATCCATCTCTCCACACCACTAGAAAGAACTGTGGTATAGCAGATCTTTAAGTAAGGAAAGAGTAAGCTCAAAAACTTTGGGTTTCTACCCCCACACAGTATTCTTCATGTGATAAACAGCTGCCAAACTGAATTATATTGAGTAAGAAGGTACTAAGCAACACATGAAATCATACCATGATTGTTGGGTACATGTAATTCTTAGCTGAACTGACCAAAGAAAATATGGATTTACAGAGAAAATTTAACTGAAAAAAACAAAAATCAAATGGACAATGCCATCACAGTTCTCAAGTACAGCCCTCCCCTTTAATCAGTGTTGCATGAAGTAGTCCCATCCATGGAGGCAAAAGGGACACATTTACTGCACACTCCGGTGTTACAAGTTGAGTATCAAGGCACAGATGTCCTTTTTGGCTTTGACAAAGAATTGCTGAACTGCTGAAAAGTGCCTTTGAACAAGACAGGGATGAAGATGCACTGCAGATTGTCTGTGCAGCACGTACAGTCAGTGGAGACCGGTTTCTAGAGAATATTATGCTTGAAGGTAACTTTGAAAGAATGTCAAAGAATTCAATCTCAGCAACATTCCTTGGTTTCATCAGACTGACTCAGAAGGGCCTAAAACATGGAAGATGGTTACATCAACTAGGAAGTCAAAAGCCATATGCATATCACCAGTAAGTGTGAAGTGCTGGTACCTGTGCTTGTCATACGACTGTCTAGGCATCACATCTAAAAAAGGTCTTTATATCTAAAGCATCCTATTACACACCAACAGGTAGAAAATATTTTAACTCTATTAACTTATCAGAAAGACAGAGTTTTGCTGAGCATCGTCTCCTGCAGTGTTAAGGACACTCAGTTTGAGCAGTTCAGTTTCTTATTCTTGAAATATGCTCTGCTACAGAGAGTACTCTGATCATCCAAAAACAACAAAAAAAATCAAATTAAGAAATCATGTACAAGACTTCACCCAAGAAAGAAAAAAACTCCTTGTTCTTAAATAGAAAAGTATAAACTTTGTCAAGGCTAGAAGTCAGGACACTAAGGGAGGGACTGAAGAAGGAACCTGAAGGTAAAAACAAAGGACCACGGATCAGCAGAAATAAGTTCTGCTACTTCCACCACGATAACCTACTTGCTATTTTTCCTGGCACAAATCACTGAGCTTTCCCCTACTTCAGTAAATCTTGCTTACCTGCTTCATAAACCACTGTGAATTTTATATAGTAAGAGAAGAAACTCATAATCTCAGATAAAAAGTGCTAAACAGCCAGTAAATTGCTTTGTTCAATTATTTCCTTCCCTTATCTAGTTAAAAGCTTCCTAAGAAACAATGTCATATGGAAACATGTCTTAACAAATAAGCATTCTCATGAACAAATCATGGGGTTTCCCTACACTGTCTTTAAAACTTACCCAGATTTCTCTCAAGAGCCTTATGGAAGCTCGTACAGTAAGTGTTCTCTTTCCTCCCAGCAACTGTTGGCTGTCAGTCTTTCAATATTCTGTGAACTATTACAAATTCTGTAAAAAAATTATTTCTTTTAAGCATTTTGAGTCCTCTGGGTGCTTCAAAACCAAAAAGACCATTTGATTCACCAACAATTCACTAAGACACTGTAACAAAGCAGGAATCTGGGGAGGCAACAGAAGGAGAACTAAGGGAGGCCAGGCTCGCTTTGCAACTTGCGCAATGGGAGAGGAAGTTACGTCCTTGAAATAAAAGCAGTAGTCATCTCTGAAGTGCTTGGGAACTGAACGGCACAAACCGCAACATCTACATCCAGATAAGGACAATGGAGAACGCTTTGCATGCAACCCACACACTCAACTGCATGCTACCACATAAGAGAAGGTTTGGATTATTTATAGCTAATACATAGTTGCATGCCAGACATTTGGTGACTCGAATCTTTCACAAGCACTGTTCCATACTCTGTGCCCAGCAGATCTTACATAGTTTACATTATTTAGCTGGCAATCCAGTTGAGTTTTTCACAGGTGAACTGGGTAATTCTTCCATATCAAGTTGACAGTCCACAAAGGCTAGATACCACTTCTGGCAAAAATCACTTTTTTGAAAGGTGCTTTTTCTAGTTTGAAGTAAAAATGGAATTAAAATTGCATGCAAGTATTTTGGATGTCTTCATAATGCTCTGCTTTACTGTACGCTTATATTCTATTTTCAGGGGCTTTCAAAAACCAAAGTATACAAAAAGAATAAAAGCTGCCAAAATGAGTCAGTTAGGGAGAAGGCATGACAGGTTTCAAACGGTTATGACTATTGTCAGCTATGGCCACCCAAAATATTTGCAAAGATTCTAAAAATAACCCAATAAAAGCTCCTTAAAATGGCTATTTAGTGATTTGATTTTTCCATTAGACACAGACTCTTACCAGTTTAGTGAGGTAACGTTAAATTATCTGGTTTGTGCTTAAAGAAAGAAGTAATACAGACATAATTAGTGGGCTGACAGGCAGCTCTAATCAAAGTCTCAGTGGTACCAAGCCCCAGAGCTACTGATCTTGAAAGACTCATGCAGACCATGTCCAAATCCTGTAATTGTCCAATGCACAACTCCATGGTCAGCATCTGTGGGATGCTGAAACTGACCGGACTACTACTAACCATAGCTACAATTAAACTATCTGAGCCACACAAATAAAAAAATGGGAGTTCAATAACCCCCACCCTCCTTCCCCCACATCCTCACAAATTGCATTACCATACCTGACATTCCACATTGCAGTAAAAGGCCTGTTTACATCTTCCACACTTGGACAATCCTTCTTTCCTTAAAAAGAAAACAGAAGTTACTCTATTCTATAAATCTGAATGAAATACAAATGTATCCTGTATCACTTTTTATACAATATTTTGCATTTCACAATGAAAACTGTATTTTCTTCAGAACACAACTACAGCTTGAACCCCCTCTTCCAAAAGCAGATGCTATTTTCATTTAAGAGTTTCAGAAGCAAGCTTCTCCTAACAACTATGACTATGCAAAAGCACTCTGCTGTCCTGATAAACTGCTGGGTTTGGAAATGTTACTTCTTTGCTGTTTGACAGACAGCATCAGTTTTTGCCACTTTGTGATGCATACTGGTAGCTAACTTTTCCTTGTTTTCCAAACTTCCCAATTGCTCTGTATACTTGCTCACCGTTATTAAGCCCTTGCTTCTACTCTGCCAGTCCCATTGCTTCTCAAGCTGGTTACAGAAAGCATGACCATTGTTTCACGAGTAACCGCCTCCTAACACCAAGAAAACATGGTGAATTATTAAATACAGTATTTGATCTCCTGTCACCACATAGCCTCTTCCTGTGTTGCTAACGTCTGCGCTGGTATCTGTGTATTCTAAGGTGACCTAAGGCTGGTGGTTTGCTTTTTTTATTTTTGTATATATCCCAGCACAGGGAACTGCCAAAAGGAAGGTCCTTTTCTGCTTCAAGGTGCATGCGTTGTAGCATATCCCATCAAAAATAGAGCATGTGTTACCCAACACGTGACATTTTAGCGTGACAGCAACATGGATCTCTCAGCAGTATTGAATACTTTACAATGTCCACACACCCTTCCCAGTATAAGTGGCAAAAAAATTTGTCTTAAACTGAGGTAAATTGGAGTAAAACAAGGGTGAGTGTCCTCACACAATATGACAGTGTACAACATTTCAGAGGTCACTGGCATTCAGAGTCCATAAAGTGTAGCAAGTCTTGACTTCCTCTGATGATTCTTGCAGGGTAGAAGGCGCAACCTGAGTGAGTCAGGCCAACATCATGGCTGTGCCTGCTGACAGCATGTACCCCAACCAAAGCTGTGTATTTAAAGTAACCAATACTATCAGATGCAAATACAAGGTTTCAGTTCCATTCTGTCCATTTTACTACAACAGCTTTATGACCACTTAGCGAAGTTTCTCTTCCCAAAGTAGTGCCGAGCCCACAACCTTCCTCCTAAAGCTTTTTGCGAGTTAAGTAAGCACAGTTCAGAATGTAGTATGTGTTAGTTCAGCGTTAATGCAACTGGGCACAGACACAAAACACACTTCTGAGCTACTGGCAGGTCAAGTTACATCACTGAGATAGCTTTCCACTTAGAGGAACCTCATCACCCTGGTGTGAAATAGGTTTCAGATTACGCAACTGTAACTGCCATGGTACTGCATTCAGTATATTCCTTGACCACTGTGCTCCTCCAGAGCTCCACGAAGGCAGCCAGCACCGAGAACAAGCAGCATTTAAACAGGATGCTCCTGGAGATAATCTCTAGAAGCTATTCCATGAGATAACTGTTATCCCTACAACATTACTTCCTATCAGTGGGGCATGGAAAGTATTCCTTGGTCCTACAAAGAGAAATCTTCTGGACATGATAAACAAAACCAGCCAGTTTCTTTGGCACAGGGCAATTTGTGGTTAGGCACAAGAGGAAAAAAACTGACCACAAAACTTAGGGGCTAGGAAAAGCCACTGGTGTGAAGAAGGGACGAAAATCACCTTGGTTCTACAGGTCTTCAGATTGATGGGACTCACTTCACTGACTTCACCAGGAAGTATATTAAGTGCTCATATGCAAAGAGAGGGGGGAATAACATGAGCCATGTAAGCAGATAATGTAATAAGGAAAGAAAAAGGAGAAGGTCAAGAGAAAACAGATGAAAATGAAAAGCACAAGTGAGTTAAGATGACAGACAAGAGATTAAAAGACCTACTAGAGTGTAATAATCATGTTCTTCAGCCTGCCTCTCAGTCTACATATGCAGGCAGTGCTTAGGTATTGATAAAAACAGACATAAAACAGTCGTTTTCCTTTACTGAGGCAAACACATTTCCTCTGAGTTACAACCAGGTAAGCACTGAGCTGCTTCAGTAAGCTGCCAGAAGTTAGGCAAGTACTACTCCTTTTAAAAACGTGGTGTGGTGTGACATGTCCACAACTAATTTTCAATAACCCTGAACTGCCTTTTTTTTTTTTTTTTTCCTGCAGCAGCTGACATCGAGAGGTTCACCACAACCACTGAGTACCTGCAGCTGGTCAAACCTCCCTCCCCTCAGGCGAGGGGGGCAGCTACTGAGCCCCCAGAGAACTGGAGCCCCCGTGGGGCGGCGGGGGCCTGCCCGCAGCGTGGCACTGCGGCCGCAGGAGGGTCACAACCCTGCCTCGCCCCAGCAAGAGCCATGTGCCAGCAGACCAAGGTTTCAACAGAGAAACGGGGATCTAGATATAGTTTCTCTGTATTTCATTACAGGGGGAGAGGTTTATTCTATTCATATCTATTCCATTCACACTATAGAAATGCAAAGTGTGAGTCAGGCAACTGCAGACCCTTTCTCCCTTGTCAAAACTTCGTTAAAAATCGGTGAATATTACGTTACTACTAAACTAGACGAACTAAGGCTTCCCGTGCGAGCAAGGTTACACGCCTACGTGGCGGCCACAGCACGTAAAGAGCAAATCCCACCCCCACCCCCCCCCGCCCTTTTCTCCTGAACTGTTGAGCAAGGAAAACCAGTTCTGAGGTAAAAGTTTCCCCACGGCGCTACCGCCGGAGAAACGCGAGCGGAGGAGGAGGGAAGTTAAGCGAAGAACGGCCCCGCCGCCCCGGCAACCCCCCGGCGGGGCGCCGCTGCCGGCACCGGCCCCGCGGAGGGCCCGCCCGCCGCTGACTGACACGGCCACGGCCGCGGGCCGCGGGTGGGCCGAGCCGCCACCGCCTCGGGGCGGGCCGCTGCAGGCCGGCCGGCGAGAAGCCACCCTGGGGCCGGCCCCGCCGCAGCCCACCCAGCCGCCGCCCCCCGGGCCCGCCCCGGGCCTCCCCCGGCCCTACCTGGCGAAGCAGCCGTCGCAGTGGCCGCCGCGCTCGCTGACGGTCAGCACGGCGGTGTAGGCCGGGCAGCTGAAGAGCAGCTCCCCCACGGCGAAGCGCCGCCGCACCCGCAGCCCCCGGCCCTTGCCGGCGCTGACGAACCTCTCCAGGTCGCCCGGCTGCGGCGCCGCCTCCGAGCGCATCCCGCCGCGGGGAAGGGAAGGGGCGCCGGGGCAGGCCGCGCCGCGCTCCCCGCTCAGCCGGCGCACGCCAGCGGGGCCCGCCGGGTCCTAGCGCGCTGCGGGGCGTCGGAGGGCCGCTGCCGGCCGCCTGCCCCTGCTCCTGCCCCTGCCCGCCGTGCGGCGCGGGGAGCGCCTCCTCCGGGCGGCGGGGGAGCTGCCGGCGGTGGGCGGTGAGGGCGGCCGGCGGCTGCGCACCCGGGAGGTCGCCTGCCCGCTGCGGGCGCTGCCTGGGGGAGGCCGCGGCAGCTTCGGCCCGCTGGGTGCCGGGGTCGTGCCCGGCGGGCGCACAGGGAGAGCCGCGGCCCCTCGGCCCACCCGCAGTGGGTGGCGTCAGGGAGGGGGCTGCCCGCGCGTAACCTCCGCTCACAGGCGCGGTGGAACCCCCCCGGGGGACCCGGCGGCGACCCAGCTCTGGAGAAGCGAGTGCGGGGGGAAGAAGCTCCCACCGGCCTCACGGCCCCTCTGCGGAGTAACGGCGAGGCCTCCCGAGGCAAAGCCCTTCTGCCGCCAGCAGTCCCGCTGTTCCGGCCGCGGGGCGCCTCGGGTGTCCCGGCCTGCTCGGGGACCGGGGCTGCAGCTCCCGATGCCCGGTGCCACGCAGGTTCCCCACGGCCCGGCCTGGTTGACACCGCCTGCCGTAGGGCTGCGATGGCAGAGGGGGGCCTGTGTGACCTGTTCTTCCAGTGGTGCAAGGAAGGAGGCGGCGAGGTGGGCAGGAGACCACAAAACGTGAGGGGAAGGGGCTTCTGGAGGTGGCCAGGCCACCCCTGCTGCCAGTGGGCCACCCCGAGAGTCGGGCCAGGGCCCTGGCCAGCCCTGTGCTGTCTGGCACGGCTCGTGGGTGCCAGGTTTGGGCTACGGCCCAGAGGCTGGAAAGCTGACTGTCCTCTCCTAGCATTTTAGGATAATACCCTTTAGCCTGAGCCAAAAAAAATCCCATGGAATTAATGATACATGGTCATAAGGGATGAGCTACTTCTTATAATAAATCAGCAAAGAAACAAACAGCAAGAAGTCTGAATATGACAGCAACAGCTGTTTTGTAAATACAACAAAGCCTCCGACAGCAAGAAAACACTGAATTTATGCAAAGTAACAATTCCCATCTTAGAATCATTAAGAATAAATCTATTACTGAAATCTAGATGCAACCCAAAGGAAAACAATCAAGCTGTATGTATTAAGAAAAGGGCCACAGCTTTGTGCCCAAGTATTTTGCGTATAATTATCAGTTGTACAACATCCTGATACAGCACTAAGGGAACATTCCTTTCAGAATGAGTGAAGCACTGAAGTGAATGAAAGTATTTTTGGTGCTTGAACTTGTAGTTCACAAGCAGTGTAGATTGATGTAAGCATCTAAGGTTGCAATCTCTGCTGTTAGTATCTGTGTATTTCATTTTGCATTAAATTAATTGTACCATAGATGATTGGTGAGCTCCTTTTTGACTAAACACATTGGTTGAGACTTGAGGCTCAAAATTTCCACAAGGAAGTAAATCAGTAAAGTGGAAAGAAAAGAAGTACTTTGAATAAGCAAACTTGACATAAGAAGTTAGCCTGCAAAAGCGCTTTGAGAATTTCGCTAAATAAAAACAAAACAAACATTGATCCAGTAGGATCGAGATGGACTAGATTTTAATCTTATTAGCAGTGCAGTATCTGACAGAGCTATTCATTTCGCTAAAGCTACTCTTGTCACTAAGCCGAGAATCTTGTCCTAAATTAAAACAGAAGCAGTAGTCTATAGCTATGATCAAACTATTGGAGCCACTGCAAAAATCATGTATTACTCAGGACTGGCATTATTTGAATTAGTTAAAATGTCACTTTTTTACAAGGAAAGAGTGAGCCATGAAAATAGGTTCAGTCACTGAAAAATATGCTATCACCCTCTACCACTGAGCTAAATGTTAATCATGACCCACTGTAGATACATGGACAGCCGGGATGGAATTAGTGTATCCAGTTAGAATAATGAAAGCAGTATCTAATTGACTAACCAAGTACTGCATCTTGTGCGCGATGACTGCCATTTGCTCTGTATCCCAGCTCAGTGTAGATCATGGATGTCTAGCTCAAAGGTCTGGACTCTTAATTACAGGCATTTCTACAACTAAGTATAGTTAAAAATAGTAATCAATAATGTATTCACTTCATGCATGAATTAGCATTAACTGGGAAACTGCCCTTATGTTCAATCCAGTTTGATTAATTGATGGGTCAATTATAGACAGACAAATAGAGTCACAGGTTGGAAAACCATCTACTCTGACTTCTTATACTGCACAAGCTGTTGAATTCCCTGAACTAATTCCTGCTCAAAGTAGAGCAAAACTTCTAAGAAACAGAAGTGGTTTATACCAAAAAAACTGCTAAACACATATGCTTTATTTCTACCCTTAATATGCCCAGTTGTCTTTTCAGCTACTGCATCTTGTCATAACATTACAAACTATTTTGAAAAGTTTGAAGCTTTTTTCCTCTCTGCATTAGTACTCGAAGACATTGCTAAATGGAACGATTCCGCATTTGCTTCTGAAATGTGAAAATTATGTACTTCAGTAGTGAAAATCTGGTCACGCTGAGGTCAACGACAAATTCCTACATTCCTTAATGAAGTCAGGATTTCATTTCTGTTTCAAATAACATTGTGTTCAAATAAAAGAGGTCTAACAACTCACACACATTATTAGATCACTTCTAAATGATACTTTGTACTGGGTCATAAGCTTCTCTAAGATTGTGTAGGTTCACTGATGAGAAACTTGTGAGGAGGTTTCTTTTGGGGGGAACCAGCTGGGATGATGGCAAACGTTATCACACTCCTGTTCCACATTATCACCCTTGTTGAACAGCTGACAATTTGATTATGCCTCAGGTAATGAGGAAAAATTTGAATTGCAGTAGCTCTCTTTTTTAATAAACAGTCATTTTGTTTTAAAAACAAAAATAATAATTTACCAAATAGGCTTTATTCCACCCTGAAAAACGTTGCTTTCCAAGAGATAATGCATGAATTTATTCACAAGAGTGAAATCCAGCACCAGCCTGCAGCCCTGTTCAAACCCTCCAGGAGAAATTCAACCAGCTGCCTGCATAGCTTTTAGCTTACTTTGGAAGTTTTCAAGGAATTAAACTGGTTTGATAAGTTATTAATGAAAACAGTTTTGTAACTACTTTGTTAGTGTATTTATCCTGTCCCCCTTTTTCTGTATTTATACAAATGTTTAAATAAAACGTACCCTTTCAGATGTCCCTATTTTATCTGTGTTTTCATACCATGTTCATCAGGTAATCTACATGGGGTTTTATGACTCAGTTTGAATGCCTAAATAAATATTGTTTATTGCAAAACGCAGCCTTGTTAATCAATTTATGAAGATTCTCAAGGCTTTAGCCATATAAATATGCATGCAACTGCTGAATAAATAGCCAACACCAGGGAGTTTCAAGCAACCAGAAAAAGACTGGAGTGCTCTCACTCCCCACTGCTCAGAAGATGAGTGGAGGAGTCTGTACCCCACAGGATGTGTTGAGGACCTGGCAGCGCTGGGTGATAAAATGATCCTTTGCTAAATTATACCTTACATCTGCTGAGACTTGTACTTCTCATCTCCTCCGTCTTTTTTTAACTTCCGTTACGTCTGTTTTAAATATGAAAGATGATGGCTCATGAAAGGATGTGAAGTAGGGTATAGGTTTAAGAAAGTCACAGAACAAAGTATCGTGTCTGCGCTTTGAATTTCTTAAAATTAAGGAGTCTTTAGAAGCAGAGCTGTTCACCTTCACTCACAACCTTGGAGCCGCTCTGTGGAAAACCATGTGTGTTTTAACAGGGAAAGATCCATCCGTGTTAGTCACTTTTAGTTAGGCTTAATCACTTAATCTTCCAGAAATGGTACCGCCGAACCACAGACTGTACTCTCCAGGAACGGCTGCATGCCCTGTGCCCAAAGCTGTCTTTTTGTGTTACGTGTCACTGCAGACTTTAGCCAGAAAGGTTCTGAACTTGGAAAGGGAACAGGGAGTCACTCGCTAAGACACAGGGCCCCAAGCAAACTGGAGGGTGAGCTAGGAATAAACAATAAAATCAGCTACAGGGTAGGTGCAAGGAACGATCAGAGGCCAGCAGCCTATGGGGAGGGAAAGGACAAAAGAAATTGTATATAACCTTTTCTGTATTTAATGCATTATTTCCAGGGAGATCTGATTTACTAACCTTGTGGGTTTTTTTTTTTCTTCCCAAAACTACTGGCACCATCAGCAGCTTTCAGCTGGTCAGTGCAGGTACTGACAACAGGGTAGCTGGGGCAGCTGGAAGCTCATCCCGTGCTGCCGTCCAAGTAACAAAAGACTCATCGTAAACTGGTTTAATAGGCTTTATTAAGTGGGCAGATTTCACAGCTCACCCTAAACTCTGTCCTGCTGTAGCTAGGCAGCTGCTTCTGGTATTTGGCAATTTATGGGTAGTCTGGGTTCAGAGATTCGCACCTTTTCAGCAGGTGAGTGCAAGTCTATATTATTCTTTGTGAAGCAGAGATTAAATGTGAAGGTAAAAACCCAGCAGGATCTGGGAAATGCTGCCTTTCAAAGAGGAAAAGTGCAGTTAATCACTTTTAGGAAATAACCTGCAAGGTGGGAGCTCAGGGGTGGCAATCAGTTCAGAATTCAGTAGGGGCTGCAAGCACGGCGTGTCGCCAGTGCATCTCTCAGGCTGTGTGCTCCCAGCTCCCAGCCCTGGAGGGGCCTGGGCTTGACATTCAAAATCTGTCCTCATGTTATCTTCCACATCTATGCCACGGATTGTTGACATGTTGACAGTATTGACATCGCCCAGTACTGATGATACACAGACAAAAATGCTCTAGAGATGCCCTGGCTCTGTTGATAGTCAGGCTGTTCCCAACCGAAGATGACTGGTGGAAATGGAGGAGCTGGGCAACCCCATAGAGATGTCTGTCTCTTCTCTTTAGAGACATTTGTGATAGTGAAAGGCCCAGAGATTGAGAAAGAGGCTCCTCATTTTTTTCATAAAAGGAACAAACTCTTCACTGCCCTCACCCACCAGACACCACCTACAACTTTATAAATATTAACATTCCTACTGCAGGTCTTTACAGGGGAGAGTGCAGACCTAGAAGAAGTGAAGACTCAAGTTTCTGCCTAATATGTGGAAGTGATTTGCCTGGGTTAAATATATTTTAATACACTCATCTGGAGTTTACAAGCATTTTTAATACGTCATTACAGAAAGCCTGTACACAAATTTCCAAAGACAAAAAGTGACAGCAGCACAAATGTGGTTTCAGGAACATATCATGATGACAGAACTGGATGACTGTGGGGAACAGGCAAGGGCAGCTGTTAGGTGTGAATGTGACACTCAACGCTCAGATGCTTGCAGTTCACAATTTGCTTTTATCGGAATCAGCAACCTCACAACTGCCATTCTGTGTTAACTGCAGCCTGCCCCTGGCAGACCTGCATTAACCTTTGCTTATGGAGCCACGGCAGGACTCAAGCAAATAAAAAAATATAGTATGTCAGATTCTCCACTGGTGTAAATCAGCATCTCCCCACTGACTTTGAAGGAATGGCACCTGCTCACTCAAGCTGAGGATCTTACCCAGTGCTACTATAGCATCATTAAGTTGTCACATTCTTCCCCTGCCTCTCCTTTTGTCATCTAGCTGCAACTTTTCAGCGTTGAAGACTAGAGAAGGGTCTTTGATCCTCTGGTAACTCCTTGAGGCTCCCTAAGATAATTGGCCAGGACATTTCCTGAGTTATCCAGGGTCATTTTATCTGCCCTTTTACTTGGAGAGGGATTACAGGCAAGAGAAAAGTCTTGGAGCCTTCACAGATGCAGACGACCTACGAGTGCTGCTGTGTGTAGCAGGTCAGACACCCCTCCCAACATGAGGGACACCCCATTGCCACCAGGCCTTGCTTAACCTGTCCTGCTACTGATGTGGAAACGAACCCTTCAGGGTGACCTGAGCCCTAAGACTGTGTACCTCTGTCATCCCAGCTCACTGGGGGTGCTGGAAAAGGAAAGTGGGTGAGCTGCTTTTCTGCTGATGAAGGTATTTACATGCTATAAGCAAGCAATCTGTAATCAAGCAATCTCTCCATATTCTCTGAAGTTCTCCTGGTAAGGCATTTTCATCAGTGCCAACAATGGTTTTTGCATCTGTTTTCCAAACCTCTGGGTTTTTTCAGCTTCATTAAACATATGATCACTGAAACTGTGTGGCATTTCAGTAGCCACACCAATGATGTACAAAGATGTAACATCACACCTATATATATATGTATTGTTTGCTTTTCTATTTATATGTGGAAAGATTGCATTCACAGTACAATCAACAGTAATTTATATTTAACTCAGCAACAAAAATGCTCCATGCCAGGCCCAAGACTGCCCCCTTTCCAGTCTTGCTAAAAATATCTTTATTCAGTGATGACTTCCCAGTGATAACTCACTTTTGAGATTTGTCACTTAATAAGGCCACTGTTCTGCTAGTGGGTATTTCACTGGGACTGCACAATGTTATTTTTAATCAGAATGTTTTGCAAAATTAAATCAAATGCCTTACAAATGTCTCAGTATATTGCACTGAAGCAGTTACCTTTTCAGCCAAATTTGTAATCTAGTCAGGTTTCTCTGACAAAACTATTTTCCATAAAACCATGCTGACTGGCATTAATTACTTCCTGTCCTTTCATTCTTTATCAGTTGAACCCCATATTCTATTATTTTGCTCCCTCCCTCACCTACTCTCCAGTTTGATGTTAGGTTAGCTGGCTTATATTTACCAAGGTCATCATGTTCATCCTTGCTGAATACTGGGAAAATATGTCTTCTTCCAGACTTCTGGCATTTCTATATTATTTCAAGACCCATTAAAAATTAATGTGTGGAAGGAAGAATCTGCTCCACCAACTATTTGAGACTCCTCAGGTGCAAGTTATCTGGGCCTGATGAATTACAGGTTTTTATCACAAGTAGATGTTTAACATCCTATTTGGTTACTAATGGACTGAAAAAGGCTTTGGCTGCCTGATATGATACTGCCATCATCCTACTTTTTCCAAATCAAGGAGAGACATGTTTATTGAATATGGCTTTCTTCATTATTAATGATTTTACCACCTTCATCTGGTAACTGGCAAATTCCATTGTTGGGATTTCTTCTGTGTGTAATATGCTTCAAATACTCTTTTTATATTTTGTCATTTTTTCTCCCCTTGCTGGATATGCAGATATCTTAAGCTTCAATTTCCTGTGAGTTGTAATTCCCCTTTTTTCTTCCTTTTGCTGCAGACCTCTGTTCCTGCTTTTAATCTGCCTCCTACAAGATGCAGTAATAGCTGGAAGGAGAGAGAAGGAGAAGGAAACAGTTCATTCTTCTGCTATCCTGTCCCAGTTTAACTTCATGAATGGTTTGGCTGCACCCAGTGCTCTAAAAAGCATTGAGCAGATGGATTATGGAAACCAAAGAGCCTTCTTTAAGTGTGCTCTAGGTAGAAGGAGTAGGAGTGATACCAGCTTCCTCTTAGTTCCTTTTCTGATGTTCCCTACTGAGCAAGGGGCCCATCTTTCAGCAGGATAATTCATGTCCACGTAGTTGGTAGTTCCTCTGTCAACCACCTCTTCTACTTTTCCTTCTCCAACTGCTTTCTTACATGGATGGAAGCTGAGAATACACAGACTTTTACTGAGAAAAGAGCAATCATCCATCATCAGATGACAGGCACTTCTTGAAAGATGAAATCTGGTCCAGCAGAGTACTAAATATTTGTAACCAACCCCGTGCTGAGAGGCATCACACCAGCAGCAGCTAGAAGGCCTCCAGATGTGTTTATGCAGAAATGCAGTGCTCTCCCAGCTTCGCATTTGGTACCAGCGAGAACTGCGGGTGCAGAGTGCATTTGAAATTTAAGCCAAATATAGAGTATTTTTATTACTATCGATAAGTTGGGGAATTCTCGCTCACTACAGGTTTGTTTTGGGTTTTTTTTGGTGGTGGTTTTGCTTGTTTGGGATCCTTTTCACTTAGCAGGGGAGAAAAAAAAATGTAGTCAAAGCCTGGGATTTTTGCTTTGAATGAAAGTAGGCTTGTGCCTCTTTTAGGTTCATAGGAAGATAGCTCTCAGGCCAGGTACTACTACATTACATTTACACTTAGTGACACAGTTATTTAAAAAAGCACTTCAGCCATGTGCTTGGGAGCTAAAACATGTTTTGGAGCTCTGCTGTTAGGTGCTAGCTGAGTCCACAGCACTGCTAGGAGAGGACCTGGGGCGCAGCCCTATCCCCGGGGCTGAGGGGCGTAGTCCAGCTCTCATCCACGCTGTCTGCACCCAAGGCTCTTGGCAGCAGGCTGGCTGTGTCCTGGGCTGGCGCTTCACGTGGGCACACCTTCGTGCACGGGCTGGTGAGCCTTTGGCCTGAGGAGAGCACTCTTAATTTGTGGGGTTTGTTAAACATGTATGAAATAACGTGGCCCCTTGGCTGCAGCCCCTCTGGTGCTAATTCCACCGAACAGAAAATGCTGCGAGCCCCGGGGTACAGCACAGGGGAGTACTTGGAGGGCTTGAACATCATGGGGATGGGGAAGGGAGATAACACAATGCAGCCTTGTCCGTACTGCCTCTGCCTTTGGGAATGCTTTCTGGAGGAAACCATCTTCCAAACTGCCAGGGCACTGTTGTGGGGCTGTACTTGGAGCCGTCCAGAACAGAGCCAGAGAATAAGCTATCAGTGTGGATTGATCAGGGATTTCAGGTATTTAGCGCTGCAGAGATCTACATTGTGGAAGTATTTTAGATTTAGAACAAGTATATTTTGGATAAATACTTGCTTCTTCCTTGCCCATTATCAGTGCTTATTAGCTTTCAGAGTTAAGAGAATGGCAATGACAATAATAGTGATAAAACTAGGGGAACTTTTACCTTCAAGTGTAACTGTCCGCAGGTTTATGCCACTGAGAGGTGTGTGAATGTGATGAGAAAGGAAGGCTGGCTGGGACCAGCAGCTCTCAGCCTCCAGACTTGTGGCTGGGGTACCTGGGCTGCACAGGGTAAATGGCCTGTAGGGCCCAGGCATGTCCAGGGACCAACATAGCAGACATCGTTGATCAGATGAAAATGAAAATGTTCTTTAAGACAATTTGGAAAATCCCAGTATATGAGAGAGAAAATGAGGCTATTCAGCAACAGTTCTGGCTAGTATATCTGGGTTTGGATCTACGCAAGGATTTGGTGCAAATATGAAATGAAAGTCAAAATATGTTGTTTTGATTTCTCTTAATCTGTTTCATTAAAGCAATAAAATTAAAAACAGGAGTGCATGGACAAATACATCAACTGTAAACTCTGTCCCAGATAATGACTGTGTTAACAGAAAGTCAGAATGACTCTAAACACTAGAAAACTAGAAACAGAAAACAGCATCCTCAAAGATTAATATGGTATTTCTGCAGTGCTTGAAGAGGAGTAGGGCTTGTCTGTACTTCAAAGAAATATTTTAAATGATCAAAGACAAGACAGCAGAAGATGCATTAGGATTACAGTATTAACAGTTGAAAACTGCGTTCAGGACCCATAGTACCAACTTCAGCAAACACACTTGTGACATGAATGAGACTCTACTGCTCAAGTCAGTCTGGGAAAGCATTGAAATCACAGCTCATCAGTTCCAAACATCTTCAGAGAAAATCCACAGAGACAAAACTTTCTTCAAGAAAGGAAAGAAAGAAAATGAGTCAATGCAAAGCTGCTTCTCAAGGGAGTTATGTAAAAAATGAAAAGTAAATACTCAAAGATATGCAGAAACTAGATGAATTGAAACAGTCATGAAAGCAGTAAGACAAGATATTGTAGTCTCAGGAATTAAATAAAGGTTTGATAATAAAACTAAGTGGATACGTTACCCACATAAACACTTTGGGGGGCTGAACTTATCCCCTTATATGACATCTATGGTGCTTTGAATGGTATTGAATTTTAATTCATGTATTCAGAAAACTTTTTACACCATCGGAGGCATCCTCATGAGCTAAATAAGCTCCTGATGAGTCAAAACTGACACAAAATAGCTGCTTAACAAATCGAGTTAGCCATCTCAAGGAGGACTGCTGTAACTTGTATTTTTAATGTGAGTCTTTTTTAATGTGTGTTTTTTTAAAAGACATCTTGACTTCAACAAACCTTTCTGGAGCCCCTTCTCTTCAAGCCACAAAAGCTGGCATGGTAATCCCTGTAGCAAGAATCCATGACTAAAAATATTTGTCTCAAATTGATAAGCTAAAGCCTGCCACTTTGCTTTATGCTTCCATCTCCTGCCTCTTCAAGATTAAAACATGGTTACTCTATGAAGTTCGTGGAAGAGAAAAAAAAATAGACTTGTTCAATTCCTTTAACTTTTAGCCTTTTGTACATTTCTTATTATACCCAGCATTTGCCTTCATAGATGTTGAATTACTTACTTCGATCACTGCCTCTGTAAATGCAAAAACAGTAATGAAAGCTATTTCTTGGTCAGCATCTCTTTAGTCACTGTAATTTGTATTGCTCATCAAACGGTCATATAGAATTTCTTGCAGCCCCCTTCCCTTTGAGCAACATATGTGAGGACAATCTCATATTTGAAGCCATGCCCATGACAAATAGGGACTAGTGAATCCAATGTTGTTATAGTTATCTAGGTGACCTTTAAAACAAAAACATAATTTAAATTATTGCCAGTCCATTTTAAATTAATTTGGCCTCTAATTATTAACTCAAACAATAGTCTGAACCATCTTTCCATGGTGGATTACCACCTTCTGGTTACAAAGGTATCAGATCGTATTAATTCTCTGTTTCAACCCTCCCCTCAAGCCCTAGGATGAGGAATAGGCAGATGAAGGGATGTGCAGAGTTCTGCTCTCTGAGCCTCTGTTGAGATAAATTAGATGTTCCTTTTTAACCTAACTCGCTCTGAGTTTGGGTCACTTGTGATCAGGCTGTCACAGCCACCTGCCTGACAGCATCACCATCCCACTGGCACTGCCACTGGGTCTTGGCAGAGCGTAAGCAGCTCGTCCGTGTCTCCAGTGTCCAAATTCCCACCACAATCTGCCCATCTCTAGGTGGATCTGGAGTCTGTTCAGGGGATAACAGGGTGGGAACACAGAAACGGTGACTAATGGAGCTCACTGGCTGCAGTCCTGAGTGTAAGAGGTGGGTAAGAGCAAATTGTGAAAATTTTGACTGATAAGAGAGGAAAAAAGAAAAGACAACAAAAAGACCTTAAAAGCTGATTAGTCAGCCTTGAAGTACCTGCTGTCTTTGTATCCATTCACAAATATTAAGCAGTCCATTTTCATGCAACTCCTTGAATCAACACCTAAGACAACTGCTGCTGTATTCCAGAAGGACAGATATATGACAATTACACCAGATTTGTAGGACTATGATGTGCCAATCACTTCCTGAAGACTTTGTTAATTTATCTGAGGAGCTAAATTAACCCTTGCACAACTTATTTCATCTTGCAACATAATGTCCTGAGAGGACATTCACAAATAAAGGTTTTTGTAAGTGTTTATAATTGACCCTTGCTTCAAAAGTATAATAAAAAAAAGATTGAACTCATTTTTCCTCATTTTCCATATTAGTGTTGTCTCATTGGCCTAATCAAGATGAGGAGGCAGTTGCTATTTATATTTGTCTGGTTTTGAAATTTTGCTTACTAGTTTACTTAACTTACTAGCCAAAAGACAAATAATACATTTGCCACGTGGTAGTACACCTAACATCATGGAGTTGTAAGAAGTACACACTTCTCTATACACATTTTGTTATAAAGGAAAATGGAGAGAGGGAAAGGGGCTGTTATAGGTCTTTTATGAAACGTTCTGGATAACATAATAGGAATAGGAACAAGGGGGTCCTATAGAAATGTAACAGAACACTGCAGAAATTACTCTAAAACCTATGAAGCATTACATCTTTTATATGAACTTTTTTGAGCCATTGGATAGAATTTAATAGCAGAGGTATCTGAGCTATAGGATGGCACAAAAAAAAAAAAAAAAAGCCACAGAAAGCTTATAATTTTATCTTAAATTCCACAGGAGTTTTCCATAAGGGCCAGGCTGTTACTGAGGTGTATCCTGTGCGTGTTTCTTCTCTACTCCTGTGGCGAGCTGAACTTTGGTTTTAGTCTGCAGCACATTCTGAATGTGTGAGTAGCCTTTTGTGGGTAAAAAAGAAGATAGTTCTCTGTCTCATTAATCTGCAGGTTCATGTGGAAGTCTATGCTGTCTTAAACTTCATTGGCAGGTCACCATCCAGCTGCATGAGCCATTGTGTCTGAGTTTTAAATGGGGATGTACAATAGGCACTGTACCTTCTGGTGTAAAACATACACAGAAAATCACATACCACTTCCATCAGCAACTGAGGTTTTGTATTATTTCAATGGACTGAGGGCCCTTTTTTAGTGCATCAGGGAGCTAAGAAAGTGTACATAAAGAACTGCATAACAGCATCCTTCCCTGACTTGGTAGAAATGAGAGAAACTATATTTTTTTGTTGGTGATATCCGAGGCAGGTAGATTATGTATGAACCACAAACACAAGATTAGCTGTACATTAAAAATAATACTTTTAGAAAGCCAACTAGTTCAGATATTGAAACTTCTCAATTGTTCTTACCACAAAATTAAAAACAGAGTTTGTGAATATTGCTGCTGAAGCCAATACAAGAGAGATTAGAAATGACAAAAAGGTCTAAGTTCCTCCAAATTTAGGAAGGAGAAAAAATGTCAAAACAGTAATAAACCACAACCAGGTCAACAGGTCTGTCCACATGAGAAAACCAGCATTTAACAGAAGGGCCTCTGAAACTTCTGAAGAACAGAAGATTGGTAGGAAAGCATTTTTATGAGAAATAAAATGTGCCTTCCTGTCAGGGAGGAAGGGAGTTGCAGGGTGCTTGAGAAATGGAAAAAAAATGCCATTAAACCCCAATATGAATAAAGATCAGGTGAGAGAGGATGTCACCCTGTGGCCTTTGGAACTGTATTTCTGCTGCCTCCTGAAATTATGTTTTCCTGAAACAAAGGAACAGTGTTATGGAAAAGTGGGTGCCAGGTACTTTAGGAAAATGAGACACAGTGAAGCGGATAAAAGAGACAAAGACAATAGCAATCATATGCAATAAAATGAAGGCAGCTGAGGTCTGAGACAAAGGTGAATATTCTGAGCCAGCAAGATGACTGAAGCAGGGGAAGGAAGAAGGGAAAGGTGATTCACAATAACATTTGAAAGACGTTGGCTTGAATATTTATCAATGTCACAGCAAACTTAGCTTGGCAGCCTTGGTGGCTGACTTTGTTCTTTTAGAGATTTCCCACCCTTAAGATGACAAACAGGCATGTGGTTCGAAGTACAGCTCTTAATGTGCGTTGAATGCAACGGTACTTAGGCTCGCATGCCAATTACATAGGCATTGTCATGCAATTTTATAGCTCTTCTATAGACATAGCCGAGGTATTTGGTTGTATCAATATCCAACTGAGTGCACTCAGTCTAGGCAATGTGGACTCTTGTAGGCTTACAGAGATGTGCAGGCAATACACCCCCACCACACAAGAGGACATGCAGAAAATTTTGTGCAGCTGCGTCAAGTACCTCACTTGCTACAAGTCCGTTCAATTTGCAATGTAGGTCCTATGCCCTGGTCAATGACTTTGCTACATCTTTAGTTTAGAAATAGCTAAAATAACTCTGAAGTGATTAATCTACCTGATTGATGACGGATACAAAAGTACTCAAATACATATTTTTTTTTGGCTGATAGCGAAGGTCTAATTTATACTGCTTTTGTAAGAGCTATTTCTGCACATACATAATGGTATTCTGAAGTGACTGGTTCCTGAAGGTTAAGCTGCAGGTACTGTGAAGTATCTTAGAGAGGTGCCTAATCAATAAATTTCAGAGCTGCACTCAATCCTGTATCCCAACTTTCCAAAGTTAAAACTGCAGCCCAAGTCTTATCTATAGGTAAGGACAGAGCAAATGTCACGCTATAAAAAGAAAGAAAAAGGACCACGTCCACCCTTTGTGACATTGGTAAAAGTGGAGTTAACTCCAGATGTCATACTGCTGTAACCAAGAACTGAATTTGGCTATTCGTCTTGAATCTATGCTATCAATAAAAGTCTGCCAAAAATAACCAACTGGTAAATATTAATTTAAACAGAAAAATTGGAAATCAGTTTCACACTGAGTTGCAACATGGGGCCACTGCATGCTGGCAGTAAAAGGATAATGATGCAAAGTGCCAAAAAAATACCTGGAAAGCATTACTTCTGTGTGACATCCAATAAAGACGCCGCACACACCCCTACATTTTTCAGCAATTAAATATCTGCAAATGAAAGTGCTCTCTTTCCCCAATTCCCTGTCTGCAATGGCCAAAATATGGCCCAGCAGTGCTGTAATAGAAGTTTTTCAGGGTGGCCCCTCTGCACAACAGCTGTTTCTCAGTCTGATAGTAGCGTCTCCAACCAGCTGCTTCAGTTTGCTCCTGGCTGTCACTGCTATAGGTTAATAGGAACAGAGGCAAGAGAAGGGCCTAGGCCAGCATAAAGCAGAAATAACAAAATTTTCTGCCAAAAGGGAGTGTGGGATAAGAACTTTAATGGGCAAGCAAACAAAGAATCAGACTGAAGCCTGAGGCGCTTCAGTGTGTTGGCAACAGACAAGCAGTCCTGGAACAAGTGCAGCCCAGAGTCTCAATTTGAAATGACTGTGTGGCCCTCGTGCCAAAAAAGTTTGGCTCTGTATATACATGTGTGCATGTATATCTATATCCCCACACCAAATATGTAGTTGTGATAATCATGTAGTAAATTACAGAGCCATATGATAAACTGCATGTGCCTTTGACCACCTCACCTGCCCTCTGCCAGCTAATCCATCTCCATTTGGATTTACTCTGTCATTCCAAACGGAGGCTTTAATCCTGCAAACACTTATGTGTATGTTTAACTTTAAGCACTTAAACAGTCCAGTTGAAAAGAAGTTTGGCTGCGTGTAATTCCAGCATCGGCTCTAGGTGTGATTGTAGTCCTGCCTTTTATATTCAATGGAAGCAATATGGGTTTGTGATTTCTTTTAGCAGATAGGACAACACCTCCAGCACTGGTGCTGACTGCTGGTTTGGTGTATGCCATGGATAAATCTATTATTCCACTGGCTTCAATAGTGTTACAACAATTTACACCGAGAATCTGCCCTGTTGCAAAAGAAAAGTCATAAGGATTACTAGACCTAATCTACAAACACTAGGTGAATATCAGTCCAAACATAAAATGAGGGCAGTCTGCAAGTACCGCATTTCTTATTCCCACAAGATGAAGGTACAGGCTGATGGTGGCATTCTGCTGTGAGATCTATGCAGCCACCCTTGTTTCATGAACGTAAAGAAGGTCTTGCAGAGCTTCCGTCACCTGTTCTCTCGTGGCTTCAGCTCCAGGTTTTCTCTCTGTCTGCTTCTATAAACTGTGCAAAAAACAAAGAGAAAGGCAGCAGAAGAGAAGTGTAATTGTATACTGCAAAATAACATTCATAAGTCACACAAACACTAAACCCTACGTATAATGAATCTGTCCTTTAGGGACAGTCCTTTCCATGTCATTGTCTGGTACTTATGTTGTTGTTCATCTAGCTAATTACTGCTTTGAAAGGTATAGTCCTGCTGTCATGCCTAGATTAGCAGCAAGTGTTTGGCCAGCTACTTTCTTGTCACAGTTGATAATTATTTAATGAGTTCTGTTCTTCCCTAGGAAAGCAAGATTTGGATAGAATTGGACTTATTTTATCACAGTAGCATTGCTGTGCCTGTTGGCAGGTTTGACAGCAACAGTGCTGGATTTCAGTAAGACAGAAGAAGAATTTCCATAAGTAGTTCCTGAATCAGTTGGAAGCAATGGGGAAATTAATAGTAATGAGTGAATCTCAATAGAAACTGACTCATTACTATGTTAGCTGCCAGTCTTTTCCTGCAGCTGTAACCATGCTGGAAATTGGGTGATTCTCTTAGCTAAAGTAAAGCCATCATAAGTTAGTACAATATGATTCTAAAATGGGAAACCTAACTTTAGATCTCCAGATTTCTCCATCTGCAGGGGGCCACTGAAGCCATATTAACATTTGTTTTTTCCAGTAGAAATCTATTGATAAATAAAAGAGCATCATCAACAGGAGCATATGGACCCTTCCTTCAGATTACCTGTCTGGAAGAACGTTTGGAGCAATGAAGACAGATAAAGAAACTTTGTGCTCGGATCAAGTGAGAACAGCACTGGCAAGGGCTTATTGTATATGTGTAGCTACCTGCTGCAGTGGGGTACATTTTAAAAGCTCTGTGGTACCTGTTCCCAGTTAATTTCCCTGCCTATCTGGAAATTTTCAGAAATAAACAGGAAGCTGTATATGAAAAATGTTAACTCCTTAAAAGCTGATTTAAAAAAATGTAAAAAAAACCCTGATCAAAATAAAGATGTTACATTTTTATTTTAATTTCAAAATTATTTTAATTCAAATGTGTTAAAAATTTCCAAGCCAAAGCAAAGCATTTGGGTAAATCTGAAATACTTATTTTTGTGTTAGCGTTTTACTTCAAGGAAAACTTGGGAAGAAATTTTATTCTTAGGGAAAACACTTTCGAAATGGTAGAATTTCCAACAAAATGGAAACTGTGGTTCCTGTTTGCCTTTACTGTTTCCCCTCACATTGAGTTGTGCTTTTCTTTCCAAAACTGTACAAACCTTCTAATTCCTCAAGGCCATAAAGCATGGGGCTCTTTTTCTTTAAGGCTACAGATTCACTCTGAGGTCATGTGCAGTCCATTCCCTTATCCCTAACTCTCCAAAATGTGATTCGCCTGAGTATGTATGAGATACGTGGGTGGGTTTCTCTGTTACTTGCTTTTCCTAGAAATGGCACTGAGTCATTAACTAACCACCACCAGAGACAATGCCATGATGTCCTACATTGAAGTGCCTTCTATATGGGCACATCATTCAGGACAGCAGCGGTAGCCAGACGGGGAAAGGTTGGTTTGTCTGAAATAAATGACCTGAAAACCTGAAGGACTGCTGGTCTCAGCAAACTGCTCCTATAAACAGCAGGAGCAAGTGAACTCTGAAAACATAAGAATTTCCTGTTAAGCAAGCATCCCCAGTAATGATAATAAATAATAACTTACTCGAAGTATACAAAATGGACAATGTCTGACATTATTATTATTATTATTAAACGTAATATTTTTCCAAGCAAGACAGTTTCTTAGCTGTCATATTTTCAGAATTTTCCCGTGTCCATTTTCCATTAGATCATTTAAAACACAGATAGCATGTTTGAAATGGTCTAATCCTAAACTCATCAAAACTAGTGAAGAATTCTTATATTGACACCAGTGGCTTTTGCATCAGGTCAGAAGTATCGAAGACAGTGGCTTTCTCCTCATAGTCTTCATCATGAGTTCTGCAAAATGTATCCTGACACGGTAAACAAAAGTTTTTCCAGAAAAGCAAATGGAAATGTAATATGTTATAAATATTCAGGCTGAAAGGGGATTAAAATATGTTTAAGTAATCTGTGGGAGAAATCAGTCTGATTTAAATTACGTTCCTGCTAGGAGATGTGGATTTCTTACCAAGGACTGAATGACGTTCTGTCTGCAGCATACTGAATTGTTCTCCAAAGAACATAGAACAGATAGCACGATACATTCATGGCTGCAAACAATACCGCTGCTGCAGTTTAGCAATCAGCACTTTGACTTTTTTTCACAACAACATGTCAACTAGTGGAGCAGAAGTAAGGGATTTATCAACAGGCCTCTTGTTACAATTATCTCAGGTCTAACATTTATGTGTATTTTTTTGCTTCCATTACTGGATATGGCATCCAAATATAGAAAACGTGTTGTTATCTCTTAGCAAGCATATAGATCAATTTAATTGGAGATGTTTTCTCTATGTTAGTAGAATAAGTAAGTTATGTTCTCTGCAGAATTATTTGCAAGAGGTTGTACAAAGCTGCTGAGAAGAGATTCTGTGCTAGTGGGGTTGGAATTTATTTTTTCTATATGCATATTTGTATACAGAGCTGTGACTTCATTCCAGATGCCATTTTCATTGCAGATAACCAGTTGCGGAGTCACTCCTGAAATGTGAGGAGGTTTCAAGTGATGTCATTCTTACTTTTCCTTCCTAACTTGATATATTCTGTATTAAACTGTCATACCAACTGACCATGTCATCAGGGAAAGAGATTTAGCTTGTTATCTTGATGCATTGTAAGATTATATCAAGGGTTTGGATAACCTGTACTTGCTGAATTAAGAGAGCAAGAGTATTCCTGTCTCTGCTGTATCTTTTACCCTTCCTTCCTGCCTCACTGAGCTATGCCATGATGTTTGCAGAAGGGGTACAGCTGCAGAGAGGAGTCATGCAAGATAAGACACTGAACAAAGCCTAAATCCAACTATCCCCTAGTCTGGAGAGTGTTTAGGGCTGGATTTGCAGCTGAACTTTGCTGCTATTTTCAAATGTATGCATATTTTTACAATAACTTACTTTTGCCTACTTCTCCCACCAGAAATGTACATATATATATATATACATGGCTACATGCTAAAAGAAATATCAGAACTACTGTTATAAATGGCTACTGATAGTCTATATGTTGAGCATATTATCATATTATCCATTTAGTATTTCCATCTGGTCTTTATCTATCTCTTCCCATGTCTCTATATATGTCACCAGTGTGTTTTGGTGATGTTCAAGGCAGCATAAGCACTTTGGGGTTTTTAATCCAGAGGCTGGTCTGGACCTGGGCTCTAGAAAAGGCCCCATCTATGCTCTGCTGGTTCTCCACGTACTTTGTGCTATCAGGTTGAAACAGGATTTACTTCTTACTAGTAAGATGCACAACTGCAGTCTGGATGGGGAAGGACACCCCACAGCTGTATGGTCACAAGCATATCACATTACATGAGAGTGTCCCCATGTCCAGCCAGTGTTAATGTGAGTCCCTGTCGCCTCCTCCAGTAAATCTATCCCCTTCCTAACTGCTCTCACTTTTGGCATTATGGCAGAAGAGTGTAAGCCTGTTAGGCAGGTCTTGTCAGGCAGGCAATGTCTGAAGGAACTTCACCCACTGTAGATATCATAAAGTTAATATCATAAAGTTAAGGAGCAAGTCATGTTTTCTGCAGTTGTCCAGGGAAATGGAAAACAAGAATCACGAGTCGTTAGAATGAAATCCTTGTCTGCTCTACATCAGTGCAGCACGACTCCCAACAATACGTTTTCTATGTGTAAAAATCAAAAGTTCTGCCTGCAGAAGAAATACAGGAGAAAAGTAAGAAATAGGTAATGCTCTGTGGATAAACTAATTAGCAGTGCAAAATGCAGGCAGCAATAATGCCCTTCCATTCAAGACATTCTCATTTCATTTTGAACTGAGCATGCATGTGATAATGTTTTAAAGCACTGAACATTAACTCATTTGACAGGGGTGAATGACACAGAAGTCTGCATCTTGTGATCAACAGGAAAAGAAAGGAAAAGAAGAACACTCGCTATTCTGATGTCATCTCCCATTGTTATTGTTGTTCCTCCAAATAATGGAATTCTGGAAGCAAGACCATAAATCTCAAAGCTCAGCATTGTCTCATTCAGAGATCAAGGTCCTTGTTGCTGATTGATTCATGCATTTTTCATTTGGCTAGCTAATATCCTTTAAATGGAACAGACACTTAGACAGTGAAACTGGAGCTATTCCCCCCTCCCCCCAGAGGATTTAGCATATAAGTTAAGCAATTTCTCAGATGATTTTTGGTAGAAAATACCATTTTTGGAAAACAATTAATATTATTCACCTCAGAAATGTAACATTAATTTTCTCCACGAGCCAGGTGCTATTGTGCATAAGAGCACTCAGCTTTTAAGGTTAGATTGTGATACCTTTCTCAAGTTGAATACTACCCAATTCTTTGAGTTATCCCATTGGAATGAAGTATTAAGACATCACTTGACATGGGCAAGAGTATCACAATCTAGTCCTTAATGAAATTTGTAGAAGCTGAGAGTGTCCTCTATAAGAATGAATCCGTAATCCATATCTTTCTATTTTTATGACTATGTTCTACCTTCATTTGTAATCTCTAGACAACTGCATGGTAATGGCCTGATGTAGCTACTTATATTTCACTACAGCTTTCATAATTTTAAAGTTGCCTGAGATTGTACAAACAATGCAATCACAGAAAAGTTGACTTTTCTTCAAAATTTTAAATGTTAATTTGTTTTATAAACATTATAAAGAATAATTTTGTTTAAATGCAAGTAAAATAGCCATTCAGGAATCACAGAACTTACTAGGCTTGACACGGGATGAAGAGAGAGTACAGCTTTGCTGTAAGGAGCTACTTGTTTTTTCTTCAGACCTTTAGGTAGCTTCCAGTTTATCTCAAGTTTATGATATAAACCTTAACGTCTCAAAGAGTTTTTATGTCTTTCCTCTTAGATCCTGCTTCAGTCTGGCCACACTGACAGTTCTTTAGAAATCTCACCCTCCTGTAAATACAAGAATTCCTCAAGCATTCCCTTGCACAGAATAATTTTCCTTATTGTTTTAGACACAGAAGTGTCTATTGAACCTGTACTACCTCCTAAAATATAGCCAAAAAGGTATTTGGATTGCAGCTTAGCACAAGCAAAATCTGAGTGCACAGTATCAAGACCGAAATAGCAACTCCTCCATCCATTTGGTAGCAACATACAGTGTCCGATGGAAAACAGGACTACATCCAAGATAGCCCCTTGCCATTCATGTTTCTGGAGGATTCCTGCTAAAATTTGCTTTCATCCGTAAAGTATTTCATGCCTTATGGCACATTGAGTTATATGCCATCAGCACTCAGTGCATTGGGATTCCTGAAGGACCTGTGCTCACCCTTCTTGAATTGGGGTTTGGGCTCAGAATGACTCCAGTGTGGTTAGAGTGAGGTGAGAAGGAACAGAAGTGATAATGGACTCCTGGGGATCCTTGGAAAAATTTGAAGAAACCCATGGGTGACTCTGTTTCCACGGGTGAAGGAACATTGCCAAAATGCCAGCTTTCCCAATGGGCTTTTGGGAACTGTGCATTGGCAGCTGAGATGTACCCTTGTTTTGTCTGGGAAAAAAAAAAAATAGAGCAGGAGTGATGAAAACAGCAGAAATAACTTTCCATTAGAGTTAATTCAGTCATTAAGAAAGAAATCTGACAACACAAAGAAAAGAACAGTGAAAGAGCTAAATAGTGTGAATAGAGGATAGTAAGTTAGAAAGAACTGTAAAATGCTGAACAGTGCCTTTGCATGCTGCCCTTCCTCCTGGTGTCAAACGTCCCACTAAGAAAAATTAAAATATCTGATACATTCTGGTCTAGAGAAATAACTCATAGTTTGGGGCTATATCTGTAATTAAAGGAGGAAGAACATGACATTTAAGCCAAAAGACGGGGACACTGCTAAGAATGAAATGTATAGAAAGAATATAATGGCCATTCTGCAGTATCATGCCAGGCATTCGTCGGGCTCAGAGCTTTGCTTGTTGAGGTAGGTTCCTCTCCACATGCTGAGAGAAATGCAGCCATGGGACAAGAAAAATATTCACATCAGAGCAGAGTTCTTGTAGTGGCATTGGGTTTTCTGAGCAGAAAGAGCAGCAAGATGATCTGACCTTCTTCCTGCTGGACTGCAAAGGTTGTTTCCTGCTTTGTCAGAACATTGCATCTGACATTGCATCTGTGCTGGTGTTTTGAGAAAGGTTGTTATTCTGGTGGATACTGGAAAAGAGATTAAATTCTTCTGGAAACCAGGGACATTTTCTGTAAAAATGAAGTGTTAGAGAAGAGTTTTGGGTTTGTTTTTCTTCTTTCCTTTTCTTTTCTTTCTTTTTTTTTTTTTTTTTAATTTGAATTTTTCTCTTCTCTGAATGTCCTTTCAGGGAGGGGAAGGTAATTCTCTGAAATCTGTGATTAACTTCTCATGTCATTTGTTTCTTCCTTCACACTGAGGAGAAATTTGGGGGGTTCCAGGCCTCAGTTCCACAAATCATTTAAGCATGCATTTAAATGCCTCCCTGTTCAGCCACGCAATCAAAACATACGCTTTAATCCTGCAAGTACATGTTTAAGTTTACAGCAAATAAGCTGGGCAGGCAAATAAGGACCTACAAACTGGGTCTGAACCCTACAGAGAGCCTATGGAAAAACTCACACTGGCACCAGTAAATCCCTCAGATTACAGCCCCCCCCCCCTTGCCAAATTTTGCCATAAATAGTCCAACATCACAGAGGTATTTTCAGAGGAAGTTCAAGGGCAGAGGGTGAGGGGGTTGGATGACAGGGAGCCGTGTTGCAGCTGTCAGGCTCTGCCAGCCCCCAGCACCTGTATCCACTCCTCCATGCTGCAGCTCTGGGGAGAAACCCTGCAATAACAAACACAGCTGCACCTGTGCAAACATCCTTGGCTTCGTGGTTTTTTGGGGTTACTGTAGCAACAGCAATTTAGCATAAAAGAAAATACCAACTCAAGTAACAGCCTCCATGGGATCCTGCTTTGCCTTGTTTTATTGCAGTAAATATTAATGTTAGTGATATCTTTTGACTTCGGGGTTTTATTAGTGCACTGTGGGCAAGTGGGAGTGTGAAGAATTAGCTACCCCAATTACTAATAAGCTGTAAAATATCACAAGTTGGTCTTTAAACCTAATTTTATTGATTTACAACTTTGATTTTATAAATCTTATTCAGCAATGTTTTTATATCCTTTACTCCTGAAGTTATAGATCTTTCTGGGGCTTCTTTAACCCAGTAAGTGTTTTAGTCTTTCTCATCCCTCTGAATGGATTTAAACCCAGCGCGACAGGTATTGCCAGGTGATCTCCAGCCCCTTGGGCCACATTGCCTGTTTTCCCTGTATTCCGTTCCATACATAGGTTTACAGTAGGGAGTTTCCTATAACTTCCTGACATCATCTAGAATTTCCACTGATGAATTTCAGCATTCCTATTCTCATCCAGGTTCACCTTCTTCCTTGGTTTAAGCATAGATGAAGTGCTCCCTGCCTGGACAGCTGCCTGAGAAGACCAGGGCAGAAGGGTGTCTTACCTCACTTTAGCAGCTCATAAATGTCAAGGAGCAATTCCTCTGGGGCTGGTATTTTTGATGCTTCGTGACAATTTGGACAGCTGGGGCAGAACTGGCAAGGGCTTTGGCATACTTGTATGAAAAATACCATTTTTTCTGCATAAGTTCCAGTCCCTTTTCAGGCTCAGATAATTCCAAACCATCTGAAATTAAAAGTTCCAAACCAGAGCCAAAAAACATCAGTCATCCAGTTCACACACACAGGCTCAGTGAAACTGGAGGGCTGAACTATGTAAGAAAGATTTCTTTGTGGACAGTTGAGACTTGAAAAGAAAGCCCAATATGAAGAAAACAAATTAGGGAATTTTACAAGTGGAAGGCCAGGCTCTCATATGATGCCACTTAAATGCCTTTTATTTCTATTTAAAATTACCCTCATTGCTTTTTAATCAAATGCTTCTGTAATCCTACTGCTTTAATCAGCTGCTTTCCAGTCCTTCTGTAAAGGCTGGAAATCTAAATTACTACGTTATGTGTGGCCCCAAGTGAGAAAAAGTAGATGTTTTTCCAAAGAGCCACAATGACAACGTAAACCTGCCACTGTCTCTTGGTGTGTGCTGAGTTGTATGACTCCAGGGTTCATCAGTTCACTCGAAACTTCAGACACAGGCTCCAGGACGTTGGATTTTCTGCTTCCCCAAAGGCCTGCGGAGTTCAGCGCAAACAATTACTCCAAGCTTAGTAGTGAAACTTGACTTCAAACTCCTAGCAAATGCACAGCAATTTTCCACGTGCCTTGTCAACGCGCACACCACTGCAGCTTCCTTGACAGAGGAATGAGTTGTTCACCCAGAAATGCAAGAAGAATTAAAACTTGCTGCCGCACCCTTATTCCTGCTAGTGAGGCCAGAGTAGTTAGCAGTCAGCAGATAACTTGCAAGATGTCAGCCTGAGATCCTGCTCACATTTACTACCTGGGGCACTAAAACTAGAGGAAGAATGACTCTACTTTTATTCCCAGCATCTGATATAAAATCCTGATAGGAATCTTGCTGCTTATGTTGTGTTTCTGAAGAGCACCAGCAGATATATTTGATGTTTTGCAGAGGATTACTATGTTATTCAGTTGAATGTGTTCCCATTTTCACTTCTGGCTGTGGCTATGTAAAATCTAACCTATATAAAAGTACGCTGCACATATGTAAGGACCATTATATGGGGATTATTGTGATGCTGTTTTGCTATTTGAGGTGATTCTTAAATGTGCAGTAAGGTGCTTTGGAATAGGGCCTTGCAGTTTGGGGCTTTTGTTTGTTCTTAACAGCGATTCAGCAGCAGGCCCAGAGACACACTGGCTATTTGTGCACTGCAAAACAAGCAGCACCAGCAAACGCTCCCAAGCACTGGTGCTTTAGGCACATACTGTTGACTACTGGAGGTGTAGCTGCCATGTTGTCTTCACCGGGCCCGGCTCCCCGTGTGCCCTTTCGGGCAGTACCGCTTCCCCAGTAGCCCCACGCCGCCATCACGGCAGCTCCCCTCATTCCAAGGGCGGTGGGTGGTTTTTAGGCGCCGACCGAGCGAACATTGCGGCTGGCAGGTGCCTGCAGGCGGGGACACGGCCCCTCCTCCGGCCTGCTATGCCCGCTCCCCTCAGCCGCTGCGTGTCCCGCCCGGCGGCCCTCGGCCCCTCAGGGCGGCGGGACCCGCCGGGCGCGGGGGGGCGGTTACGGGCCGCCTGCCGCCCCCCATGGCCTCGGCACCCGCCAGGGGCGGGCAACCCCAAACTGCCGCTCTCCCGCGAGGCTCGGCCCGCGTTTTATTATCGCTTGCTGACATCTGCTGGCTACGGCACGAATTATTTCGGAGGGCCGCCAAGCAGGGGCGAGGAGCCGGCCTGGCCGGGGAGGCGCCCCTCGGGCAGAGCCAGCGGGAGCCGCCCTGAGGGGCCCGGCCCAGCCCGGCAGCGAGCGTGCGGGTGTGGAGCGCTCTCCTCAGGGCCCGCATGGCCGTGTGTGCCAGCGGAGCAAAGGGGCTCACCGCCCTTCTTTTGTGATATTCCTCAGTTGGGTTTTTTTTGGTGGTTGTTTTTTTTTCATGGAACGTCTGTTCTTTCGGTGGTGCGAGCCGAGCCCAGAGTACTTAGAGCAGGTGTTGGTGCTTGGGATGCTGAGGGAATGTCAGCCAGGCATGGGCCAGCGGCATATCGTTTGGAGCAAGCTCCTTGTGCTGGAGCATGTAAGCAGCTTTTCACACCGCTGGGAAGTGGTGGGGGGACAGCAGGCAGATAGCAGGGCTCGCTTGACCATGCTGTGTCCACTTAACACTCTCCCCCTGTTTGCAGAGGCAAGCTGTGACGGACTGCCCTGCTTTGGAAGGAGTCCATGCTCTCACATGGTGACTGTGGCCAGTGCATCCCTCAAAAGCCCCTTGCCTCCCACTATTTCACTGAAGATACAAGGAATCTGAAAAACGTGCTGAAGGCCAAAGGGTGAGTTAATGACAGAATAAGATTCCACTTCTTCAGCCATGTGCTTTTGAGGTACTTCATAAGCACCAGCAAATGGAGGCTACAGTAATCCCTGGCTGTTGCAGGAGTTGCTATAGCTGTTCCTGTCTTCTGGATGGGTTGACTGATGTGAAGAATTGCAGATAACTGACTCTGAGCCCCATAAAGAGAAAGGGCCAGGTGCAGGATTTCTACACGTTGTTCAGGTTATTTTTGAGCAGAACTCAGGTGTTTCAAGGCAGTGCTGCCTCAAAATATTCACCTAGAAATGTTTCAAGCAGTTATTTGCCCTTAACATGCCGCTTAGGAAGAAAATTTTATAGTCAAAGGGAATAGAAGTAAGCAGGCGTTACTTTTAATGTGCATTGTGTGTCTGAGTCCTCAGAGTACTACGTAGCACTGTATGTTTTTACTATGCACTAGAAATCACATGGATACTGCTGTCAGATTGAGTTTTGTGGCCCTCTGCTATCTTGGCATAAATGCCATTTTGGGTGGCTCATGTTGTAGGGTTGCCTGGAATTAAGAGTTATATACAAAAAAATCAATCAGAAGCAAAACTGTCCCAGAAGAAAGAAAAATATTGATGTAGGAGAAAATACTCATTGGGAATCCAGTGCCCCTTTACCTTACTGTGCTCTTTTTCATTGAGCTGGATGAAAATAAAATTAATCACCTTGATGTACATTAATACCCAGATGGTAGTTGTGTCATTTACTGTATCTTAAATGCTGGAACTGATTAGCTTTTATCAATCTTCCCAGCACTTTAAGAGGATGAGACACATAGTAAACAAAGACAAAGTATTCTTCTCTGAAAGAAGTGATAAAAGGAGAGACTAAAATGGATAGGAAGATTTTACTTTACTCAGTGCAAAACAAGCAGTTAGCTTACCAGCCATGAGAGCCTGTAAAAGCAACTTGAGTTTACTAGCTGTCTACAGTCTTGTCTCCTCTACATTAGCCTGTATATATGGGTACTGGAAATTACTTACTTGTTTTCAATGTGTTGATGTACAGCTGAAAATAGCTCTGTCATATTCAGAGTTTATCCATTGCCAAGAAAACAGAAATCAGCATTGCAAATGACAAAAAGAAAAATCCAAAGGTCTGCACCAGAGAGGTGTGGCCAAAATATTCCCTGAATAGTAGTTGGTGTGGATTGATATATAAGCACTTCTGGCTGTTCCTATCGGGAATGATGCACTGTGTGGGATTCACTGATCCAAGCCAAATGACAAACACAAAGAAATCACATGAGTTGTGCAAAGGAAGCTTTCAGTGTTCTCAGAGCTCAGGGAGTCATCTTTTCGGCAAGCATATCTGAATTACGTTCCCAGAAAGAATACACTAAGGCAGTAGCTCTTTCTGATTTGTAACGCTTGAAAATTTTTCTAGTGAATGTTTGGATGCTTGCAAAGAAAAATTATTCACAATATACTTATTTTTCTTAGGCATTCCTTAGAAATAGCTCACCGATCGCCTAGGGTTTACAGGTCACATGTTAGAAACCCTTGCACTGAAGGCCCAGTATCCAGAAAAAGAATTAAAACAAAATCTTTCTTATATACAGAACATACAGATTATGCAGACTTGAAACTCCTGATTTTTACGAAGAAATGTTGCAGTGATGGGCTCAAAACACTATCTTAAATGCTTAAATAAGGATAAAATCAAGGAGAAGAAGAAATTAATAATCAAGGGAAGGAGTATGTTTCCTTTTGACGCTTACTGGGAGATGACACACATGTTTTGGGCCAGGTAGAAAAGTGGACAGCACATGTACACAGCAGGGAGAAGTCGTAACGCTGTATGCCACAGCTGGGGTCTCTCTGAAAGGTAGTAATCCTAGAAATCCTTTGGGCCTGGGATAGCTGTGCCAAGTGGGCTGACTTAGAGCTGCCCTTGCATGCCAAATTTTAAGGATTGTTTCCCAACTGACACAGAATTGAGAAAAGCAAGACATTGTGGCTAGCACCATGCAGACCTTTTGGCAGTGATGATGAAGAGTTGCAGGTTTCTTGGTTTCTGCTAAAATTCTGGCTATTCAGACTTCTGCTAGCACAAGCCATGAAATGGTGAAATGCCAAATACTAATCCAAAAATTTAAGACATATTTCATGGATTTCTGTATTAAATGGTCAGTGCCTAATGAGAATTGCAGTTTTATTATGTTCCAAAACAATTGTACAATTGTGTGTTTTATTTTCCACATCAGATAACTACATTGTTAGCAAAACTGCCGCTGTAATGCAAAATGGAGACTTCACTTTCACAAAATAATCCAGAAATACACAGTTGAAACTCCCACAGCAACTTTACCCTGCCATGTTACAGCTATATACCTGCTGCTAGATTTGCAAATGACCCGTTTCCGCTAGGGTAGTACACAAAGTGGAAATGATGCAGATTCTAACATCTGCAATGTTTTGTATTGCAGTCAGCAATGCTGGTGTTGGGTTATGTGTCCCCATTTACTTTTATTTCCCAGTAGAATATTAAATACATTCTTCCCATTTGCTTTAAAAATCAAAGTTCAGTGAAAAGTAAAAATAAATGGTGGAGATACTGCTGAGGGAAGTTGACTCGTTGTGTCTGTTAGAGAAATGATTTGTCACTGCTTTTTTGCCTTGGTTGGTCTTTCTTTTCAGGCAACTAGCTATCTGGATAACACAGGAAAAAAGCCTCTGTGGCAAGAACTGACACTGCTGCACATTAAATGTGCAGAGAACTCATGCAGAAAGCCCACTTCTAGACCTGCTATCCATTCAAAATCCATTATTCCTTCTAGCACCGTTACATCCTCTCAGTATCTTGCTTAGTCACTTCCCATACTTTGGAATGCTTTCCAGGAGCATTTCTCACAGCTCGGTGTCACAGTAACCCTCTCTCAGGCACTGTTTCAGCTGTGATGAGGAACCCCACAGGCAAGCCAAGAGTTAATGCCCCCCCTCAGACCAGCCAGGGGCCCTACAGCTGCTCCGAGCTGCCAAGCAATTAGGCTTGTCAACATCCCTCAAATAAACTCCGGCAGTATTATCAAACCCCATTGTTACCTGATCCCCCAGAGGCTGGGGAGGCTGTTATATCAGGACTGCAAGCTGCAAAGAGCCATGTCTGTTTTCTTTTTTTTAATTCTGGATGACCCATGCCTTACTTTACTGGTTGGAATTGAGGCTCAAGAAAGCTGAATCTTTTGGGAAAGGATTAAATCTCTACTGTAATAACAGTCTGGTGGGAAATCATGGTGTGTTTTACCCAGAAACTACATACAGAGCTGTCTTCCTTGTGGTTTTGCCTCAAAGCAATAGCCGGCTTCAGTGGACTACCTTAAAAATAATGGGATGCAAGCTGCCATCTTAAGGAGAAGAACGTTGCCAGAAAAGAGTATTTATTGTTCCATCTAGGGTTGCTACCTTGGAAATACAAAACCCAAGTCACTTCAGACAAAGGGCTGCTGTGCAGGCACAGTGTGGGCCAAACTGGGCAGTGTGATTGGAAAGGAGGCAGATAACAACCCTACCTGAAGCCAAGGATGTGTTTGGAAGACTGAGTTCCAGGTTCAGTAGTGGCACAATAAGCCCATGTATTTACAGAGACATGCAAAGATGGCAAAACCACAGTTTTTCCTTGAATACATTATTTTTAGCTTCCATTTTTGTACAGAGATGCTGAAAATTTGATCTGAACTAAGCAATACAATTTTGTCCAACTGAGTCTACAACTCATCTAAAACAATCGCCCTCAAATGACTTTGTGATTATTCCAGTTACTTGGCATTTTGAAGCCTGTTGCTCTGGGGATGTCTGCAGCTACCGCCGGGTGGGACAGGGAGGTGGAACTACCATGCCACCACAAGTTTTGTTGGAATGGGTAGTGATGTAGCATGGATTTCAGAAAAGGCACAGCAGTCCCAGACATCCCTCAGAGACAGACAGTACCCAGGGACAAAGATTGGCAAGCCCTCCGGCTGGATGAGTGCCAGGCATCTCTTCCAGGAAAGGGTTTCAATTATGAGCATTTAGGGTGAAATCTTTTTGTTTTTTAGTAAAGCATAGTATGCTTTGCTTAAAATATTTTGTGTTTGGTGACATTTTAAGAGCAAGTACTATTCCATTCTTTCTAGAAGGCTGAACAATTGCATGCAAACGTGCACAAACTGACATCCGCACAAAACAGGCTTTCAGCCTCTGGTGTTTCTTTTAATTCAAAATCCAAAATTTCTATGTAAATCTTCATTTGGGTTCAAAAGCATACCATTTTACTGCCTGCAGGCAAAATATATAGAGATGAAAAACACCTGATACAAAGGAAAGAGGGTCTTGCAAGATGGAAAATACTCAGGACTCAAAACTATTTTCTTTCAATACAAATATAATACACTATGTATTCAGTTGGATAAGCTTTACGTTAGTATGAACATTGCTAACCTTTTTACATGGGTATGGAGAGGCTGACCCTTTAATACAGCAGCCGTGATTTATTCACTTTCATTGTACCAGGATGACTCTCAGTGTTCAAATATGCTTTTTTCCACATATGAGAAATGATATTGTACCAAGGCCAAAGCTGAACTGAAAACTGATTTCCCTTCCCTACCCAAACCGGTTTGTGTTATTTGTAAATCTAACAATAACAAAGATTCAAAGGTCTATTACTCAGCGTCTCTTGATTTCCCTGTTTTATATTGTGCCCCTTATCGATACTCTTCAGAGCTCAGGGCTGAAGCAACATAATGGGAGCCTGGAGACATTGTCTGCATCTCAACTAGGGTCTTGGCATTTGGTAACAACACCAGGTTGTCTTTTTTTTTTCTTTTCAGAGCAAAACAGCTGGTGAGTATTTGAGTGTGTGCTGGTGGCAGAGAACTTGTAGAACTGGCCGTGACTCCTGCTGCAGAAGCAGTTACAAGATACTAGCACTAAGCAGAGAGGCATGACAGATAAATAAGACAAAATGCAAAATATGTTTCTTTTCTGCTGGTCAGAAGTTACAGATTTTTCAAAAGCTCAGGGTCTTTTTAGGTGCTTTCTTCCACATTATGTACATCTTGCATGACTGAACAGTCTTCCCCTTAACCTTCAGGCTTCTTTCATTTAAGTTTTCTGGATCACCTTGCTATTATAGTGACGGAAGTTAGAGATTATTTAATGATGAATTCGCTGACATGTCAATAATATTTATCTGATTACTTTGGAGGGTGACGAGGGACTATAAGAGCTTGAGGGAAAAGCCCTGTTTGTTTCTAATGCCTCAAGAGGTATCATTTCTGAAAAGAAGAGAGTCTCTGTAGAAGAGATTTTTTTGCTGGGCTTGGCAGATACATATTCGTAAATGTGCACATCAAATGCACATTAATACATTATTCACTCAGTCATTCAGATGAACTGACACATTTATTTAATCCTCCAAGACATTATAGTCTAGATCGACAGTACCAATATTAGTGGGAGACTGATAAAAATTGCATATTTGCTTTTCTTACTGTACTTTATATTCCCCTCTAAAGTATTAACTCTTGGCTTTGTTATTCACAAATGCATCCATCTCTTATTCATGCATTACATAACACACTGTCCATGCTGCAGCTGGTAGATATATCAGATAAATGCAGATACTGACTTTAAAAAGGTAAAATGTAGACACAACTCAAGCCTGTAACTGTAAGTCTGAAGTGCATGTGCATGGACACCCATATGCAGACCCTAAATATTTATTTAAGTTTCTAAAGGTCTGCCATTACATTTTATAATAGCCTAGGAAGCCCAGCTTGAAAACAGCTTTTGTCTTTAGGAAACAAAGAGCAATAATTTAAAAGAACTCTAGAGTTAAAAAAGAGGATTGAATTATACCAAAATACAGTTTTCCCTGCTTGCTATTAAGATGTTTTTTTTCTGAAATCATGCACTTTGTCTATAGCTACACTGGGATATTGCTTAAAATGGTGTCAGTCTGGAAAAGCTCAGCAGAAGAGAGTGCCGCGGCTCCAGATGAATGCTAATGTTACCGAGTGCCCAATCAAGTCTCAACAACTCCCTGACACTGATCATTCCAAGTCAATCCTGGGATGCATAAATTTCTCTGAAACGGACAACATATTCCAAAGCATGTGCAAAAATACCTGCCCACACATTCATCAAAGTGTACGGTGAACTTTCATAAATCTCCTGTTACTTTTCCTCAGCTCTTTTTTTCTTGGCTGGTAAGAGTCACAGAGGGTTATTTTTTTTTTCCTTTTAATATTTCAGTAGTTGATATTACACCAAGGCAGGGTGCTGCCTACATATTGGGCTGGTTTATGCAATACACTATAAAGTATAAAAATGACAAAAAAAGAAAGAAAGAAAGAGTTTTCTAATTTCTGGACCTGAAAAAGAAAATTTGAGCAGCAAATACCCAATTGCAATTTTTTTAGGCAGTTAGCTGATTGCTTTTGTGAAGTAGTGACAAACTTGAGATATCTGCAGTCAGTTGCTGAGCACAGGGATGTGGATCCCCACCCCTCTCAAGTGCAATAGATTCATATACTTCAGCTTTGACATTTCCCATGATCCAGGTTAAAAAACCCACACACAATAAACAACAGTTCTGTTTCAATCATTTATTCCTCAAATACCATTGTCAAGGGGTAGCAAAGCAGTGCTGAGGAAAAAATCTATATAAGAATATTGCCAGATGGATTTGTGCAGAAATGGATAATTGAGTAATGACCAATTAAAGGACAATCTGTAGATCTAGTAACAGGATAAATAAATTGCCATGATAGATATTCATTAGTTTTGCATTTAAAATTGTTCACTTCTAATAACAAACTAGTATATTTTAATCTCAAATCATAGTTTACTGTTTGTCTTCTTTTCATCTCTATTGAAAGCTGTATGTCCTTTCACATACATTCACATATACATTCACATAGCTACATTCTGAATAACACTGAAAAAAAATGGGACTTGGTTTCTGCACAAAAACCTATAGGAATCTGCTTTTCAAAAAGGTAAATCTGCAACAGAAAGATACTGCTAATGTAGAAGTAAATGACACTTAAACTATCTTTAGCAAACATCACTGGTAAAGCTTCATTAGTATGTATTTTCACATAATTCAATTAGCCAAAATACATACAAATGCTGGCAGTGCTGTTCCCTGCTCAGGGAGCGTCAGTGAAGCTTTAAACAGATCTGAAACAAAATTGCATAAATGGCATGTAAAGCCCTGTGCATACAAAGATACCTTCAGGGTTCTAATAAATTCATGAAACTTTTTAAAGTATGATTTCCTAGCAGGCAATCACTTTTAATTAACAGGATCACCTACAGCAACACATGTCCTTCAAAAACTTACATTATTTTTTCTTTTTGAATTTCAAAGTTTCTGTAGTAAAAGTTGAATAGCTGAGTAGCTTAACCTCAAAAGGATTGCAGGCTTTTATGACAGTTATAAACCACTGTGGTGCCTTCTTTATAAGAAGAAAAGATTCTTAACACAACAGAGAAAGAAGGAAATCTCTTTTTAGTCATAGCTAGAAGCAAGCATTTCCTCCAAAGGTCAGAAAACTTTTCCTCAGTTAGAGAATATTTTTAAGGACATTGCAGGCTACTTGTACAAGTAATCTCTGGTAATTTGCTGTATGAATTAAACATATGATTGCCAATATTTATTATTCTACATACTTCTGCATTTTTTTTTTTATTTCTCTGAGCTCTTGGTATACAGTTTTGGTAAACATGAGGGTGAACTGGTGAAACTGGCTCCCGTAATGAGCTTTACACAAGAGAGCGCAATGGGAAGCTCATCTCTTTATTAAAAAAGAATCATACAAGTTTACTGAGCACATCTTTCAGGGCTGCATGTTTGAGGTGGTGCTTGCCACTTGCTTAGAAGCACATTTCCATGTTCCAAAGCTGGATAATCTTCTTACCTGCCTATTTAAAGTGACAAAATATTCCATATTTTGAGTTGGAAAGAAAGTAACGGGAAAAACATGGTAAAAATGATAGTGCCAAAGACAAATTTTAAAGGGCTAAAGCCCTTTCCAGCCCTCAGTTACACGAATCAAGCCATTGATATTGGTCCCTGAGAAACTTGAGCAGAATTTGCATAAATGAATTTAGGAAGAAGGACAATAAACAAAGGTACATTGTGCTTGGTTTGGTCCTGGAGGTTTTACAGGCTGTAATGGCTTGTATGCTATGTGTCCTGTAACAGTGACCAATGGTGAATGTATTTTCTTTGCTTGATTTTGTGGTTTCCTTCCAGGTAATCGTCCATTTAGAACACAGGGAAGGTGGTAGAGTCTGAATTTATGTGTCCTAGTAGAACAGTCAGCCTCATGTCATTGATACGCACAATGTCTTCTGTGAAAGTATTGGCACATTTCTGACTTGGTGCATTTTCTGACTTGGAGAAGAACAAATATGGTAAAGCTCTGGGAGTGGAAAGGGGAACAAGCACCCTTGGAGTATTTGAAAGTCCCACTCAAGAATTAGTTCTGAGGCACAGGTGGGCCTCTAAGAGGAACAAAAGAGTAAAAAGCATGTTTATGGATCAAAGACCCTTTCTGGCTAAAAGGAGCACGGCGCTTACAGTGCAACTGTATTTGAAATGAACACGTGAGGACAAAGTCATATGCCGTATAGTACTGGCCTTGCTAGAAGTGATTGTGCCGTGTATATGCCGAGGTGCTCATAAAGCTAAGTGTAATACACATAGGGATGCCTCTGCCATGGTGCAAGTGACCTTTCACAGCATCTCAGCCAGGGGCAGGTTCAGCAGGCACATCCTCCTGTCTCGGTGCAGGGCTTTCTGCAACCTGCAATGGGGTGTTTCAGCTCTTTACTTTCCTCTTTGAATTCTCTCTCTTCAACCAGCCTCTCTCATCAGTAATTACTCCTAGAGCTGCCTTCCCACCAACAGCTGTCCCATCTCTTGTCTGGTGTTAGCCTAATCCTGCTTTCAAGCAGAAGCTTACAGGAGCTGAATACCCGCCATGCACTTGAGACTTCAGGCAAGTTCACTCTCTGTGTGTTTGCTTTCTACCTGTTGTTGTCTCTTTTGTACATTAGGCTGCCTTTGGACCAGCGGATCATTCTTCTTCTCTTGTTGTACAGCACCCAGTAAAGGCTGCTTTTATCCTGGTGGAAGCCTCTTTTTTACAGAAGGCCAAATACAGACATTTACTCCTAAGAATAAGATAACATTTCTCTGTATGGGGAATGCTAATGCTTTGTTGTTTGGAAATGCACATACAGCTTCAGTCTATAGTCATATTATACACAGTTACTCTCTGATGGTATTTCTAATTTGTATTAATGCTTTATTATTTTTTTTAAATCAATGAGGCCTTGTGTATGTATGCCTGTCTGTCTACCTGTACCACACAAAGTGTAGTTCATATCTGGTATACAATGTGTGTGTGCAGTTGTGCATCTAGTGTTCACATGGATTACTGTATATTTCACTGTAGCCAGCAGCTGGATTATAAAGGACAACCACTGGACAATTAAAAAGCATTCAGAAGGACATAGCCACAGCACAATCATCAAGATATGCCAAAATAAATTAGCATCATGCAAAGTTAGGCAATGTTTAATTCATAGACTGTGCCTATATTTAGCCATCTTATTATTTGCAATATAATCCATTCATTTATTGAAGGTTAATGCCAAGTTTTTCTCCTGGGTATTTGGTAGATGTGTCACGGGAGCATAGCCCTTTTGATTTCCATCTACTAAATGGACTAAATTTGCTACAAAAATATATATGCTTGTAGGTGGGTGTGCACATGCAAGCCTGCCTGATGTAAGCACACTCAACAAAAATAGGGAGAATTTCCTAACCATCATTGAGACACCTTCTGTCATCCCATTTTTCCTGGGAAAGACCACAGACGCAAAGGAAATATTAATAGCGGTTTATGAAAGAACAGTGTCACTGCCTTCATAAAGAAAGTGCTGTTGATATTTTGCAAATGTACACATAAAGGATAACGACCGAAGAGAAGGCATATCACCATTCACTTTTGAGGCACTACATGAGACAGCTGAGGAAAGTCTCACAGGGCACGATAGAAAGAAATCCTTTGAAAATGATATGAAATGTAGGAAGAGGACTGAGGAACAGAAGAAGATGCATCAAAACGGCGGAATTTGAGTGGAGACATTAAAAGGTGAATGTCCTGAGACCATATCTAGGAAATGATGTTTGTTCTGGTGCTGATGTGATCAAAAATAGAGCTGGCCTAATTGAATGGAGAGTATGAATAGCCTAACCAGGTTGAATGGGGTAAATTAAACTGTTCTTCTGCAGAGAAGCTGGACTGGATTATGTAGACATTTAATATCTTTTTGACAGGGTTTTGAAGGAATGTGATTTGGAATTAGTGACAAGATTTTGAAGGAGGAATACTTTTATATAGATCACACTGTCTAGGGATATGCCCAGTGCCAATCATTTTGATAGCTAAGCACAAGAGAGCTTGATTTTCAAAGGTGCTGAACACACACACAGATCTTGTTCACTTCACAGGGAATTATTTTTCTCTTGGTCGTTGACAGTTGAAAATCAGGTCCTAGGTTTTTTGACCGTTAAGGAACTACAATGTAAATGCGGAAGGACTAATCATAAAATCATATACATGGAGAGAAACACTTAAGTCTTTTTGGATACAAGATGAGATCTTTTAATCAGAATATGAAGCTCAACATTGTAGAATTATCATGGTAGCTGCACAGCTTAAACATGCAGAAGAGGAAAGGCACATCTGTAAAGCTGGCAAGGCAGTGTAGGTCTGACCAAAAATCTGTATTTCTGCATAGTCTGCCAGCATTAGGGAAGGTCTCAGAAGCAGGGGCTTCACTGTGGAGTCTGTACCCACCTCTTTGGCATATCTGATTTCTACATCTCTCTCTTATCTGTTGGCCATGTCCTCTATCCTGCCTAATCTTACTGGTACCAGTTAGGTTCCCAGCTCCTAGGTTGTTCTTTGTGATCTTTCCTCAAGATATCAGAGAGCACCTTGTGGTAGGTGCCCTTACTGACAGAGTTAAGGGATCTCTCAGTGATCATAGCAGCAGGGGGTATCTCCTGCACACAGTAATTCTTCTCCATGGCCACTCCATTTCCCTGGCGATGCCCTTCTGCAAGGCAAAATTTCTGTGGCAGACAGAAGTGTGCAGAGCCCAGCGGGAGAGGAGCAAGGTTTGGAGGAAAAGTATCTGCTTCTAGGCCAGGCTAGAAAATAAGGTGTGGGGTTTGGTACACAAAACTTCCTTCCAGTCTGGAGCACAAGTGTGAGCAAGCTAAGTAAAAGCTGGGAACAGTCTCTCCAAGTTGGACTTAACTGTGCTGGTCAGTTGGGAAAGTGGGGAGGAAAGAGTGACTGGTACCTCTGGAGTGGGCAAAACAGTCATTTGGTTTCCTTGGTCGGAAAGAAATGCAGGAGGGCTGGCAGGCAGACAGTTGCTGCAGCTGGGTCAGTAAGGACTGGGCATTCATTACCTTACACCAGCCGTCAACAGCTACCCAGTGAATCTCTGATTGCCAGTATCCACTCTATCCGGGTCATATTACCCACTACAAGCACTTCCCCTCCACTTCTCAAAACTACATGTTAATACATACACATCAGTAGCATGTATTTGTTCACTCCTAGGCTTGCAAATCAGCATGACTTTAGCTTTTTCATGAGGTTTTGACAACCAGGAACACCCGTGCCTTCCCTTTCAGTGTATGTTGTTGTGTGAAGTGAGTGAAGTTCTTTACTGTCAGTCTGAGAAGGTTCAAGGTGTTGCACCTGTGGTTGGCTTCACTGTTAAGAGAGAAAAGGATGGATAGACTTCCATGGAAGCTATCACTCTCAGATCATATTTGGTTCTTATGTTCTTCTTGAGTCAAACAAACAATACTGACAAAGTGCTTTCTCCACAAACTCTCGGTGGCTGCCTCATAACAGAGATTATCAGCCATGGGTGCCATATTGTCAGACTGCCAAAGGTGGTCTCTACAGATTGCAGGAGGAACAAGTCAAACCCCACGTATACTTAAATTCTTATACAACCAACTACATAAATGTGCAAAATGGGTAAATTAAAAATAATAAATGAGCTCAAATGCACTTGTGGCTGTTTATAATTGTAAACCACTGTGGCAACACTGTGAAGTACAGTCCAAGGACACTTGCTTTTTTTTGCAGAAAGGCCAAGTGAAGGCATCCAGCTGAGGGTAACAAACACTGGGGGTCTGCCTGGAAACACTGAAGGGTGCCTGTGGCCTCTTCTAGTGGGTACTTAAGAAGGTACAAGTGGAGTTGTATTCTACTCTTAGCTCTGCTATGTAACCTTATTAATTCACTTCTATGCTTCTCTTTCTGTTGCCACTTTCTTATGTCTTTTTTGGTTTTATTGCTAGTCCTTTGCATGAGAGACCATCTCTTACCTTGAGTTTGCACAATACCTAGGAGAACTTAACCCCACTTTCAGCTTCTTGTGTTACTGAATGTAATAGTCATGCCTAGAAACTTTCATGTCAAGGAATTTCTAAAGGTTGGAGAAAATACAGCTTTTCTGACTGAGAGTGGAATCATCATTAAAACTCAGAAAGGCAAAACAAGTTTTGGGTACTTTTCTGCCCATATTTTCAAATAAACTTAAATTCAGAAAAAAACATAGACTTCCTTTAACTCTGCTGATTTTTTTAAAGCCGGAATGTAAAGGATCGTGTTTCTACCAATTACACTGGTGCAATCCACATTTATTTCCCCTCTCCTAATTTTACTTGTTATGACTTTGTAGCTTGCAAGGCATTTATCCTTGTGCTTGGTACTTGGATATAGGCAAAGCTGCAATTCCCTCTGCCTTGGGATTTACTTGCTAAGAGGTAGGTCTGTGTCCATCCACCATGACACAAAGCCTGACCCAGTGTGTTTAAAGCAAATAGACAAGGCAAGTACTTCTGGGCCACATTCTGGAAAGTACTTAGAGCTTTCTGTGGACTAATGACTTGCCCTGCTGTCACGGGTTATCTTTTTTTGAAGTAGCTGCTGGGTTTTGGTTGGCCCCAGGTAGAGAACCTGAAAAAAATGTCCCTTTGAGAAACAAATAATTTTCCTAGGCTTCACCTTATCCCACATTAAGGTGGGCTGCATATTACCTACTTCAGAGCAGGGGTACGGTAATTAGGAAAATAGATTTCAGTCTGATGGCTGCTGCAGGTGGAGGGAGGGAATAACGGAGTGAAGGTGGGAACCATGTTCCCTTTAACAGATTACAGCACAGAGAAAAAAAGCATACCGATAGCTGTAAGGCAGGATACATTTCTAGCAGGATTTAAATCCTAAATGAATGAATTCTAATGAAATATTACTCCTTTCCTATTAATTAACAGAATGTTTCACAGCACCCTCTAGAGAGCCCAGCCAGAACACTGTTGTGCTATACAGGGTTTGTGTAGTTCTCTGCTCTCCCCATTATGTCTGTTTTGTAGGGACAAGGGCTTTTTGATATTTAGACATCAAAGTGCTTGGAAACAGCTGAAATTAGTTGTTACCTTGCTAAACCGGCTGGTTCTGAGGAGAGTGGTGCCCAGTCTTAACTTAGAGTCATCTTGCTTTTTCTGGTTTGTCTGCAAGTTACTTTAATGTTTAACTTACTTGATTTAATGCTCACAAGAAAAAGAGAGTTGGAAAAAATCTGGTAGGAGAGGGCTGAGGAACTGAGGAAAGGAATGATTCAGGAATGTTAGCAAATAACAGAAGGCTGCCTCTTCTCTCAAAACACTTCACTGCAGCAAGGAGAAATACTAAGAAAAGTATTTTAATTTCTACTTGGTTTTGCATGGCTGAGAGCCTGGATATTTAACTTCATGTAGGGAAAAAAGGCCGTGGCGTGTGTGCAAGTATCAGCCACAATGTAGCTGAGCAGCAGTAAAGCTAGTGCATGAATTAAAGTAAAGAACATATAAAAGGAAATAAAAGGATCTGCCTAGAGATCAAATGTGGCATTTGTACAGAACCTTATTCAAAATGGATACAAATGCATCAGTTCCTCAGAATTATAGGTGAATCAAAGGAAAATTACATCCAGGAAGATAAAGCAACCGACCAGCAGCCTTACCATGTGAGAGGCAGAGATGCAACTTTGAAGCTTCCCGTATGGCTTGCCAAAGAGCCAGATGTTGCAGGTGGAACAATGTCCTTTCTGGCTTAGCATCTGGTTCCTGTCGTTCTGATCCGTAGAAAAAGGAGATGCGGAAGGATGTGGTAAAAATCATTTTATAACTTCATTTAAGAAAAGAGTCTTTTCTGTTGCTTTTGTAATACATCATATTCGAAATGAGCATTTTTCTTCAGAGGTGGAGGCTATCACAGACAAATGTATATGGGATTTCCACTTTTCACTGCATTGTGCCATCCTGGAACCTGTTAATTCATTTGGAGCTTGAACAGCTGGTTTCTTGACCAGTAAGAGATTATGTAGCCCCAAAGGGTAACATAACCCAGAAAAATCATCCTTCTTCACATTTGAGGGGAAGTGGTAACTGTCAGAGCAAGGATTTGGGATTTATAGCCCCTTGGTTCCATCCTTGGCCCTGTCACCCTCATAGGCATTTCACAGCCTGAGTGTACTCCAGGTTATCCTCACCTATTAGGGATATAACAGTGATTAGCTCTCTTATAAATGTGGATAAAATAATACCAATCTGTAAAAGGTCTTAAGATTTTTTTTTGTTAGGTATGAAAGCAGTTCAGATTCTGGCCTCCCACAGTCTTGGTAATTCCTATCTAGTCTTTACTGGTATTTCAGTTTTCCTTGAACGAGATGTATCATCCAGATATATCAAAATAGAAAACCAACAATATCAGTTGTTCTTCCTTCCTTCCTCTCTCTTCCTTTCTGTCTGTCTCCAACAGGAAGAAAGATGCAGGTGCTATTGTACTAGGGTACCATAAATCCTACTTTGAAGACTTGATTACAATAATTCTCCTTCAATTTACTGCCTTTATGATGAAATCTCATTGTTATTAAGTTACTGCGGTTGTGCGCTTATTTATATTGATCAGTTAATCTATGTTTTTCTCTTACCTTGAGTACTTTTCACCACCAATGCTGAGTTTGCAGCATGTGAGAGTGGTAATACTGCTGCAAAAAACAAAGACCTGTAGATTTAGGATGTAATGTCAGATTCACCAAGAGGATGTTGCTAAGCAGATCACAAGGCAAATGACAGGAAATATGAGTACAAATGAGTTGATCACTCTGCCAGAATCCAATTTTATGTGGCTGCTGGATCCTTGTGATAGTTTTTCCATGAAGGAAAGCAGGTACATTTCTTGTCCTTTTCATGATTCACCATACATCAGGCCAACAACAAAGTCTCTGTTTGAGGTCAGTTTTATTATTTTAAATCCAAAACCATTTTGTATTACTCCCAAAGTTGTAAAAAATACTATTGCTCCACCTACCCCCCATGACCACTGGAAAGGGGCTCATGAAACTCCATACATGCAGCCCTGTAGGCAGTGTCACATAAAATATGATATGACATGGTAACATAACAGACACTGACAGGTTATCCAAGTGCTTCCAGCAAGTAGGCAAGTATCTTAGTACCACTGGCACATCATTATAGAAATTAGCAGTGAGCTATTGTCTACTGTAGGTTTCAGAAGGTGCCTGTGGGGAGAGGAGTGGGGTTTCTGAGAGGAGTCAGTTTGTGGGAGCAGATCCCACTGCAACTGGGCCACCAAAAAGACATTAGCAATCAATTAATGCATAACAGTGAGAAAGCTGGTGACTGGGAGAATACACAGCAATGCTTGCAGAAAACCTTGAAAGGATTTCCTCTTGTTATTTCCACATCATGATCACCAGAGCCAGACTCACGTTCTATGAGAAGTACTGCTGAATGCTTGTTATAATTTCTGAAAGCAATTATTGCAGTTTATATCTGACCTTCTGGCCCGCACAGTTAAAAACAGGTGATGTCCAAGGCTTCTGGCAGAGTCTGGGTGCTTTGATTATGTTAGCTCAATCAACTTCCTTGCTTTCTTCTGTATCTCAAATGCCAGAGTGTTCTGCTTTACTTTTTCAACTAAATAAAAATGTTTGTGACTAGATCCCTCTGTGTTTGTGCTCTATGCCTATGGATACAAAAATTTCTCCTAGGCTTGGCCTCGAGTCATAAGATGAGCCTGACCAAAAATTTCACATCCACATTTTCCTCCAAACTGGAGTTAATTTGTCTGTATTGTGTAATCTTTTTCTCAGGGAATGAAAACCTAAGTCAGAGGCAATGGAGATAGAGTCAGGCCTGATATTTGGAAATATTCCTCATTTTAAAATCACAGAACTATATTTGACGCCAGTATTGCTCATGAATTTTAGCAGTCTCAGAAATTATATACACATGCCTTTTATAAAGCATTTGCTCCAATTAAGCCTAAATCAACAATCTCATTATAGATGAGTTCTTGTGCATTTGTGGGTGGGTTTTTTTTCCTGAAAGCAGTTGGTTGGTATCATCTTGCCTGATTTTTCAATGTGGCATATAAAGATTAAATTAAAACTTGGTACAGAATTCTTTCAGGATAATAAGCCAGTCTGGTTTAGTAAGGTTTATATTTATGAGGAAACTTCTACAAGTGCTAAGATAGAGAGGTGGTGGGAAACTGAAGCTAAGTAGTAATGTTTTGTAGCAAAAAGAAAAGGGCAGTTATGCTTTTCTGTTCAGGAAGTCATTTCAATTTAGTGTTAAGGGAGTTGTAAATTTTGCAGCCTTCTGGCTCCTCATGCTTTCCTCTTCCTGCCCACCAGATACTCACCTACTCTGTTGCTTCTTACCCCTTTCCATCATCCTGCAGCCTCCTCACACCTGCCACTGCGTCCGAGTTTCTGCACATACCCCATTCCCCAGCTACCCAAGTCTGTGGTTTTGCAGCTCTCCCTCCGTATTATACCAGGAGCTTATAGTAGTAAATAAAACACAGCTGGGCATAGGCTTGAGTACTTGTATGTGACTGTCTATATCGTTCAGCCATCAACAGGCTTCTTGGTGTGGTTTTAGCTGACAGCCACTAGCAATCTCCCAGACAGTGCCGTAGTTCCCCAGCATTAGCCAGGGACTAGTCCCAGCAGGCAAGTTGAACGCAGCCACCCTGTTTCAGGGAAAAGCAAATTGATGTATATGGGCACCCAGCATTTTGTTCCACTTGGCCTCTGAACAGAGAAACATCAAGGGCCTGTTTTATTCATACTGATACAGCATGTGTCCATTCTCGCTCCCTCCCTTCCCAGCCCTGCTACACTGTTTTGAACGCCTCATGTGCCTCTCCCCTATGCTATTTAGTGCTGCATTTTCAGAATTATCTGGTTTAGGCTGCATTATTAATACTTCTGAGTGCTCAAAAATCGTAAGATGCTGCAGCACAGAGAATTATGTCATTGGCTTAAATATTGGAAGATTAAAAATAATACCTTTTAGGATCCTTTTATTACCTCTGAGGGATTTTTTGGCAGGAGAGGAGAGGTTTTAGGACATATTCTGGTCATGCTTCCAAGCTTTCCTCTGCATCATTGATGGAAATTACCTTTTTATTATTAAATGAGAGTAGAGATTCTCAGCAAATCATATGATCCCAGGAGTGGGGGCTTTAAGACTGTTACAGTTGGCAACAATAATTCAAAGTAGAGGGATATCATTAGTGTTATCTCCAGTCTTCCAGTTGCCAAAGCTAGATGGAGGAGGTCTTGGCCCTAAAGCTAACTTTATCCAGAACTCCCAGGAACACACCACTGTAAACACACAGGTTTAGGCTATGTTTACATGGCACAGTGCAATGCCATGTAGAGAAACCACATTTTGTCAATTAGAGTTAGTTTGGGTATCTTTGTACAGCACTATATTTGTTCACTGTAGATATACTCATTACCTTCTTTCAGTCTCTGCCAGAGTTTTCCTTGTGTGTGATAATGAAGGGATCCCTTTGTTCCATGTTTGCTGCTGCTGCAGAGGGTAATGGACCGTGTTCAGGCAAGCCTGCTGCACTGACCTCCAGTGCAACTCCCAACATACTTGAAAAATAAATGGCCAAATCCATTTAAACATCAAAGCACTGATTTGGGAGCTTAAACTTTATACTCCCGTTTTGAAAATTTAAAACTTCTGTGCAGCAGTTAGGCAAAAAATATGGTTGCATTTGTGCTGTTACTAGTGGACACTGAAATATTTTTCCCATTTGGTTATTGTCAGAGTGAATCCACATAACTGATTTCAAAGCTTAGCGGCATAGTTTGTCACTCACGTGAATGGTCCAACCATAAAACTTGATACTGAAAACAGAAAAGAGTTACTGGAAGTTGATCTTCTCAAATATACTCTAGAAAACAAAGAAAACTGTTGAGATGGACCTATGAAGCTTAACACCTGATATCTGGAAAACACTGCACAAACATACATAGACACAAATAAAAGGAAATCAGCAGTAAGCAGGGACTAACACCTTTCTCTCTTCAGATAAATGGTTCCATCTGAGCTATAGCAGCTTACTGAACCATGAAAGTAGTGAAGCAGGGCACATAATTCATGTTTCAGGCCATTAGAATGAATTGAGTCTCCACAACTTTATAGAAACATCATCTCTTTAGCTCCATTTAAGCTATGTGCTCAGCTGAGTGAATGCAAACAAGATCTCCAGCAAACAGCATTTTCTTAAAAGCAATAAATACCCTCCCGGTCTTAATTTTAGTGATGGTTTCTTACATGATGCTTTCAGGTCTCAGCAGAATGTAAATGGCATGAAATGCACTAAGGACAACTGCAAAAAGTCCATGCAGCAAGTAATGAGAAACAATGGCTGCCTCTCCCAGCAAGTGGACTAAATCATCAGACCTGCAGAATAAATGGACCTTGCACTCCCACCAGTAATTTCCACCTCTCCCCTTCAGAAACAGAAGCATAGATGTATCACAAACACAATTGTAGTTGCTCAGGCTCTGATCTGGACATCTAAATAAATACATAAGCACCTCCTTGTTCTAGCTCATTTTGGTGGATAAGAGGTCACGCCCATGGGTGAGCTCGTTTAGATGCTGTGCTTGTTTTCTTCATCCTGACACCAGTATTATTCCTTACTTAGACTACAGTGTCGGTCACCTTTGTAGACGGGCCATAGCCACAATCCTTCCCAATGCACTATAAACAATAATTAGACTTTGATTTTGCCACATTTTTCATGATGGCTGCTGCTTCTTGTGACAAGATTTTCCTTGAGGCAATCCTTAAGGCTATCCTGGTGAGATGTTTGGTGAGGAACAGTAATATTGATATTGGGTTTTTTGTTAAAAATATTCCCATGGCTATGAAGTACCCAGGTGGCACTTGTGAGTGTGCAGAGCCCTCCTGGTGTTCATGGAGTCCTGCTGGAGGGGCTGGCCAACACTGGTATAGTGCAGGCTAGTGGCAAGAGCAAGCAGCAGAGTAAGACTTTTTAAGGGTCTAATTCTGTTTTCTCAAGAATTTGCTGGTGTAAGCAAAACCACTTACCCTCCGAGTGTTGGCTTGCTTGTGTGCAAAAGGTTTTTCTTGTGGGGTGTTCCAAAAATTAAACCTATTTACACACACTGTGGGATCCTGGGAAGGAAGGTGCTGGCAAAGTGTAAGGTGTTAATTACACCATACTAGTTGGCTGTGCTCTATAGAAGTGGCATCACCCCCTGAGAGTAGATCGTGCAAAGTTACCTTGGAATTACTGAGCAGCAGGAGGTATTTGCCACACAATTTCATTAAGAACTGCGGGTGTCACTCTGGCATGTGGGATGATGTAGTGAAAGCTTGCATGGTCCCCCATGGCATGAGAAATAAATGCCTTAGCCTAAAATTGTGACTTCAGATTAAAGTGCCACATGCAGTTATTTGGTTTCAAAAGTTACTCAGAATGAAAACACATTTATTAGAGTAAGTGCAATCTATATCTGATAAATGGGAACACATCTGGTCCATATCCCTGATACAAACCCCTCAGTATTAATTATATTGATGGTTAAAGCTGAGGAGTGAGTTGAACATTATTTATAGTGATCTTTGCTAAGTAAATAATTTCAAAAATGGCTTTCTAAATGTAACATTTCCCTTTTAAGAAGCCCTACAGAATTAAAGAGGCTTTACAATGGAACATGAAACATATTGCAGAGGGAGAGACAGAAGCTTGCTTGATTAATGCGCACGATTATCAGCAATGCAAATCACTTTCACTTATTAAGTCTTGTTTAATATCCTAATGAAGGCTTCCTGAGCAGATTTGATAATTCCAGAGAAAGTGACTGTGAACTAATGCCCTTTCAACATGTTGAGAATGAGCAGTGCTATAAAGAAAACCTCATTTACTATAATTCCCACCAAATGTGGTATCCTTTTCTAGACTCCTACCTCACAGCAGGAGACAATTAACCTTTTCAGTGCCAGAAGTGATTCCCAACATGTTCCAGCTGTGAAGGCCAGCAGGTCAGGCATGAATGAAGTTTACCTTCCGCTTTTGGTCTGAAAAACCACAATTATGCAAACATGTCAAGAAAGCCCTGAGCAACTCTGGGGTTTCACGTGGGTTCTGTCAGCACATGCAAATGTGCTTCTTACCTTAGAGAGGTCTGCATCAATTCAGCAAAGCAGTGTGCCTCTCACAGGGAATGCTGCGTATCGCTCAAATTAATTTAAAGCAGGTCTTGCTGCATGCACCACAACCCAGAAGATCCCCTCACTGAATATCTGGGTAATTAAACTCGTGTTGCTTCTAAGCCCATAACAGTCATATTACTGTAGCCATGAGAGTCAAGATGTTTTGTGGGAGTTGATGCCTGTTTTCTGTAGACCTTGCCTCGTTTCTAAATTCGCAAGTGGTGGGAAGCAATGGAAGATGGCACATTGCCCTTTTTCCTCTCTTGACCCTGCCCATGCAACATATGACTTATTACCGGACTGTTCCAGAGTTAGGGTGGCCACACCTGTGCACGGAGAAACGAGCCATTAATGCAGTGGCTTGGAAAGCCCTTTATGTGTGGTGTGATCTGAGAGCCCATGTGTTCGGCTCCAGAGCTGTAAGCTTTGCTTTAAACCATGGCCTCTGCCAGACAGATCTGCAGTTCAGTCCTTTGCAGTTTCAGAGATTTACAGATTGCCCCTTTAATTTAAAAGACCGAAAACAATGTCAAGGATATAAAGAAATAGCTTTGATGAAAAAAAAAAAAAAGTGATTTCAACTTGTGCTTATCTGGAGATTTTCTGGGAAAAACAAGACTCAGATTTGTTTTTAAAACAACCAGTCCCCTGGGAAGGCAGCACCTGAGGGGGAAAAATTGAAATGCAGCAAACCCTTAAGAATTTTGTGAACATTTTCATTAGATCTGTATTAGGGCAAGGCATATGGATTGGACTGTGCATTTGTAGACATGTTCAATCCACATACTCATATAGGACAGGCTTTTAATATAGATTTATAATAAATACAGTTTGGTGGTACACATCTCCCGCATGACTGAGAGCTGTCATATAAAATGAGACTGTAGGACTGGATTTGTATCTTTATTTCTGTGTATAATGAATTGAGAACAGCATTTCACATAACTATAGGTGACATGATGGATCTCAAAGGGATAATCACATTTCAGCTGTTAATATAGTAACAGCAGTAAAAATAAGGATACTTTAAGAGCTTTCTTTGTTAGAAATAAAAGGCACTGAAATTGTATCGGTGTCAAATTGAGAGGGGCTTTTACACCTTCTGAAACTACGTAAAAACAAATAATTATTTCAGTCCGTGAAGGAACCTTTCCCAAGGAAAGCGCTTCAGTATATAGCTATATTGTATGTTTAATTTAAACATAGAAAGTAGTTGTGGCTGAAAAACCCAGGTGTGCTACAGAAGTGAAGAAAATGTACATAGGTGGTTGACTTTGGGATATCAGCTGACATAGACTGAACCACTGTTGTGGTACGTATGTTTGTTGCTGTATGTGCCACTGACATCGAAGCCCTGTGTTCACATGAGAGAATTTTGTGGTTTGGAATTGCTCAAGACTTCAGCCAGAACAGGTGTCACTGAAAAAAATATTGACTGTCAGGTCAAAGGAGAGGGGTTTCTCCAAATCCTCTTGTCATACAAATGAAAGTAGAACATTTAAGTAGAACAAAAAATACGAGATATTTTAGTCAGTTTTGCTTCAAAGAGTGTGAAACATCTGCTTTTTCCTTTTCTCTTTGATAAAACAGTGTTTCAAAATAAGAGTTGTCAACGTTTTTTGCATGAGAAATGAAAAAAGATGATATACAAGTGAGTTCTTAGCCCTTGAAAATGTTACTATAGGAAAAAAAAATACTATTTTCACAGGCTACCTCTTGCAAACTTTCTAACAGGTGTTGCCCGTGCACTGGCAGAAAGAGTATGAGAATAGCCATAGAGGTATGCACAACATAAAGACTAAAAAGGTGTAACTGGCATAACACAGGGGAAACTAGAGGGGAAATAAAGCTGAGGAGTTGAAGACTAAATACATTTTGGGTCATATCATATGTACCAGTGTTAGTCAGTTCCTAGATAATAAGCACATGGACATGCATTGCTAATTCTCATTAACGGCTGTTGGCCCTGAGGCTGTGACTGTCCCTCTCTGTTATCGACATTTTCTTGTCTTTGTAACCTCTATGTTACTCTAGTATAATTGGCTTGAGTAAACCCTTAAAGATCCCTGAAGTAAGTAGTGCCACTGCATGTTTATGTGCCTCTGGATAGGGTGTCCAAGGTGGGATGCAGGCTTTATGATAGATACAGGTGTATCCAAAAACATCTTTCCCCCTGCCTTGGGACAGCCTGTGTGCTGGATCCATCCTCTTCGGAGCTCCTGGGAGCTGAACTCCCTAAAGCTAGTGGCATGTTATTTTAGTTGAAGTTCTCCATCGTTCCTGCTTTCACAACCAGTGTGGCCACATTTGAGTGGGTTGTAGTGTGTGCTGACAACTCTACCATTAAGCTGTTGACCTCCTGTGCAGCAAAATCTGAGGATACATGCAGGTCTACTTTGGGGAGATGCAGCATAGCTGGCATGCTTCAGCTCACTCGGTGTTCAACGCAGTTTTGTTCTAAGTGTGGACAGTCACATATGAAATGTACTAACTTTCAGTGGTTGTTTCATAAATTAACCATACACCTTGAAAGAAATAGAGGCATGAGGCAACTTTTCCTACCTGCTGAATTGTTTCTCCAATATCAAAATTGATTAACATTCATATGCCAACACCTAATTTTTTGGAGGCAGTCCTGTCTAGATAGGCTTTCTCCCTCTTTTCCTTGTTCTTTACCTTCTTACTAGAGGCACATAAGGGCATTTCCCTCTAAGCTGATCTCATTTATGTGGCCTGTATAATAAAAAGGGCTGCCTGAAAGAGTGCTCCTAAAAGACAGGTATCTGTTTCCTAGCCCCAGGCATTCAGCATGTGTAAACATCACAGAAAAGTACACCTTTAGCATGTAAAAGTATTTAGTACCCACTGCGAGTAGTTCTAAGTAAGTGAAACGCAATGCTGAAAAAATCCTAATTTTATGTTCCACAAAGCTACAAAATAAACTCTCCTTCCCCTGATTCCAATGAAGCACTTAGTCATTAAAGAATGGTTTCCTTTGGAGGTAGTAAATTGTTTGCAAGGGGTAGCAATAAATATGAACCTCCTGTAGATCACTGTTTCTAGGTTGCTGAGTGACTTGGAAGTATGGATGGCCACCAGTCTACTTCCGAAGTGGCCCTGCTGCAGAAATTGCTGTCATAACCGACACCATCCCAATTACACCGGAAGAGAGGCCCTGAGCTAAGGGACATAGAGTCCAAATTACCCTTTTAGCTACAGAGGTGTTTGCTGTCTGTCCAGATTAAGGCAGTGTTGGGATGTTGTAGAGAAAGCACCAATCATCCTGTATATGTTGGGTGAATAAAGAAAAGAAAGGAGTCTCCATGGATACTAATCCACCATCTTTTAGAATACTAACCACACTGTTCCTTTCTTTCTTTTTTGCCTTTATGAATATACTGTATTTCTGTATATTTTCAGTTCAGCAACACTTTGTGTTTTAAAGCTTATTGTGCCCAAACAGATGAACACACTATGTCGTCCAGCAGAGATTGGCTCTTCTTGTTGATCTTGTCATCTTTTAGTATGAAATCATATAAACATTTCCCTCCTGGACAGCACCAGCCCTTAGTAACTATGAATATTTAGGAAGACTTTGCACCAGTCACTACCACTTGCAAATTAAAATCTTACCTAATTTACTGAAAAACAGAGTGAAACATTGGTTGCTTCCAGGTAAATATACCCTTGACCTTAGCATGTCCAAGACTGTATATAGACTGTTTATAAATACATGTGTTTGTTATTAATAATCCCAGAGTATTTGCTACAGAGGCTGCAATAAATCAGTGGTGAGGTACCGGATGATAATGATACGTATACATACAGATAAACTAATTTCCAGAGATTAAAGGAGAGTACATTTCCTAGATGAACTGTAAATTTCACCACCCACCTGTGGGGTGTGTAAATATAGATATTGGGTGGGAAGCGGGTTTTATTTTACTACTGACGTGATACAGTGATGAACTCTGACATGTTGCTGACTGTGGTTACTTGATAAGTGTAACATGTGAAAAGCCAGCAATAACACTAGATGGTATCAGATCTCTAAAATAATATGTGTTTGAAGATGTTAGGTATAAATATGGCAGTGCAAAAATAAAAACAGACAGAAGCAGAGTTCATTCATGGAGGGAAGGAAACATCAGAGGAAACAGATCTTTCTTATTCTGTAGACTTTTTAACAAGGAAACTGAGCCCTAAAACCCAACAACTTTAAAATTATGTTTAATATTCTGGTGAAGCCAAGTGATGTGCTGCCAGTATTTAAACAGGAAGAGTTCTGGGAAGTGCTCATCCTTAGCTGCTGACCCTTGTGATGCCACCTAAGACCATTCTCTCCCCATCTTTGCCTCACAAGCAATTAGTTGTCCTCCTTCCTTACCTCCCAATGCCTTTGCTGCTACTGCCTGTGCTACAGCTGCCCTCTGCAGCCAGGCTGGGGCTGTACTGAACAGCGGTGTTGGCTAGGGCTCACATCTCTTGGTCCTGAAGACATGTGAAGCAAGCTGTAAAAAATAATTATCAAAAACAAAACCAAAAGTCCCACATCCTTATGTTTTACCCTGAATCATCAGACTACATGCAACCATCTTTTACTGGTCCAAATCAATAAAGCCTGATTTGGGCCAAATCACTCTTGATTTCTTGTTTAACCAGTTGTCTAGAGAGCATGTTTGGTGGCCTCTTGTCATTCAGGCCAGGATTCCGGGCCAAGGTGCTTATGTGTTCACCTGCCTTCCCCTGTCATCTAGATGTCTCATGAGAGGATTTTCTAGTTCTTTCTGGACTAGCATGATATACTGTTACTTTTCTGCATTATGGTCTGGAGCTTCCAACATCTTTCACTAGAGTAAGTCATCACATTAAGGGTTTATTTGCTCCAAAGATCTAGATTTCTTGGATTCTCAAAAATGTGTACTGTGACTTAGAGCTTCAGACCCAGAGCAGGAGGAGTACATCTGTTCCTCCATCAAGAGACCACATTATGCGGAGAAGTGAAACTGGGTCAAATTTTTGGGTGCTGTAAGTTCGAGCAGCTTCTTTGAAGTAAATGAACTTAGACCAAGTAACACCAGCTAAGGATCTGCTTTGCTGATTCCTGGTGAGCATGAGAGGGCTGCCTAATGAGACTCAGTGGAGAAAGGACCGTAAAGGAAGGGATCTAAATAAGCGATGGCCAACCCATCTACTCTGCTTAAAATTGTCCTAGCTGATAATACAGATGTTAAGATCAAAGACAGGACAAGAAGGATATATTACACATGCTTCTGGCTTGGGGAATCCTAAGGAAGAACTGTAGGCTTCCCATCACCACTGGCCCCTGCAGCTAACTTTGCCCCAGTTATAGTGCGGGAGTCCCTCATTTCTTACAAGACATGACTGTGCTTTCTCCTGGCCTCTCCTGCATTGCTTCAGCTAGAAAGGGACATGAGAATTTCCCTCTCACTTCATGTCCACTGATTTTTCTCTCCCTTGCAAAGCCTCAGGGATACAACGGAGCGTGGATGCTGTGTGGGTCAGGCCAAGGTGTTTGGTGGTAGGCATGGATTATGGGGATTTCTGATTACTATGTCAGACATCTTAAAAATATCCTGATTATCAGAAAGTGCTTAGTATTTTCTGGAAAAATAGGTTCTTTCAAAATGCTTCTGGTTGAGCACCCAAGAGCAGAAGGAATTTTCTAAAGGGTTGGCCTCCTTGTTTTGCGCTGATGTGAACAACTGCTCCTGGAGCTCAGCTGGGGTAGGTGGTGCTGGGAGGCAGCATTGGGAAGCCCTCCACACAGGACGCTCAACATAAAAGCAAAGGCTAAACAGGTGAGTAATAAAAAACAAGGTAAGCCCATGTGCCTTGCAAATAGCAGTACCAAAAGGTTACGGCCATTACCAGAGCTTTCACGTCAAAGTTATTTTCCCTGAATCAGAGACCTGGTTCAGGACAACTCTGAACCATTACCTGGAGTATGGACATGGAACAGAATAGAGAAGGGAAAGTTCCCATATCGAATTTCATCTTGTTGCTTTGACCAGTCACCTTTTAAATATTTATGTTTTATTTTTATCTGCGTATTAGTGAGACATTATTTGTGCACAGGCTGTTAAAAACAGTTCTAAGGGAAACACACTTCCAGCTGGTTTCCTCCTGTTTTCCATCTGCTGTGTGTATGTGTCTTTGGAGGCATTTAACTGTTTCTTGTCATGGTAATTGGTATTTTTTCAGTAGTGAAGGTGGGAGGGGTGGAGGAGAGAAACCCTAAGGCATCTGTGTTTGTACTCGGTTGATCTAAAAGAGATTATCCTGGTTATTTCCCGATAAACATTATGTACTTTAAAAAAGATGGGGTGGGGCAGGGGAAGGGTATCAAACATCAAGTAACATTAAGTTTTTAAGAGTTAACGTCCCTAAATTGTATCTTTGTATTCTTCTATTTATGCATCGCTACTCTTTCCCCATTTAATCTTAAATATGTAAATCCTCAATTTATCTGGAATTACTTAGTGAAAGGCTGATGTGTGAGTGTGGCAGATTATAATATTCCATCGCCACCCCTGATCCTCTTTACCTCTTATTCTTTTCATAGCAGATCAAAAAAAGCTGTATGCGTGCCACAAGAATATATTATTTTAAGAGACTTGGACTTAGAAATTGATTTCCTTGATGAGAAAAGGAAAAGTCTCCTTCTGACCTGAAGGGTCACTTCATAATCCTGTCACTCTACATCAAAAAAGCTTTTTTTTTTTTCTTTTAGTAGAAGATGAGAATATTTCTGAAAAGGAATTAATTTTTCAGATACGGTGAAAACGATGACTTAAAGAGACTTAGCAGATGATAGAGGGTTGTCCTATTCAGAATACATCTCCTGTGATTAGAACAAGCTCTGAATATATTTTAGGGTCAGGCAGTTTTAGATGGAGATTGGGATTTGTACTTTGGGATGAAACTGATCTTATATTTTTATCAAAGTACTTAAGGTTTAAGCTGTAGTCTTCCCTTTTTTTGCGAAGGGATTTCACCAGTTTTTGTAATGGGGATTGGTACAAGCAGCCAATAATTTCTATGTATGGATTTTAGTTAATAGGATGTTTGAAATGAAATTACTTTCATCACCTATAATTAGGTTCAACTATTAATACTTTTTTCATAGTACTTTTCTTAACAGAAAGCACCTAATACCAGTGTAGATTTTCATAATCTATTTTATTTATGTAATTACTGAATATGTCTTAAGGAAATTCCTTTAAACCATAAGCTTAAAACCCAGCAGTCCCTAATAATTGTTAGGCATTGATAGCATGCTGCTAATGTATGTATGCACAATACACACAGGTGCATATATGTACATGTCTGATCATGTGTGGAGACATGAAATGCTGTCTTTGTATATATATATATATATAGTTTAAAAAAACATGAGATATACAATATGTGGTATCATTTAAGATATATAATATAATGTATAAAGCGTAATATACAAGAACATATAAATTAATATCTAGTAAATATGTTTTTGTTTATAGATATTATTAGTATATATTAGTATACACATTAATTATACATTGTATATTATATATATGCAACTATCTGATAATTATAGCAGTCAAAAGCTATGAACAAGGATCTCAAAACATTTTAAACAGCTTAAAAGCTTTTGTGCAGATATACTATAAAAACGGAAGGTCACTGCTCTGAAGACCTTAGAATTATGATTTGTTTATGTAGTGATAATTATTGTATGATACTGTATATCTTTAACATAAGGTATATAAAGAGAAATGCAAATTCCCTTTCTTCAGATAAATTGGCTATTGTCTGGACTGTTAGTTGTTCTAATTGCTGGTCTGAAGGCAGCAGCAAAACATTGCCCACTGGTACAACTGTTCTTGTGATGACGGCATGAGGTCCTAAAGCAAAAGCCATTATTGAATAAGTAAAGAGGGGTTTTTTATTTGAGAGCTATTCTACCGGGAGAATTTTTTCTTGCTTTGTTAGGCTTTTAAAAACTAATAATTTATGAATATTTAGTGAAGGTTGCTACCTTATGTTACTGGCTGCATTTGGAGATCGGCAGAGCGCTCTATCGCGTGTAGGAGCTGAAAAGCCAAAGTAAATCTGTGACGAGCTCTCGCTGGTGATTCCTGTATGAGACTGGCTCCTAAATACTGATGATAGCTTCCAATTGTAACCAGAGGATCCTGACTGCTAGATGGGGTTGAATTGAAAAGCAGGGTTTTAGTCTAATAATCTAGTTTAGATCTGATACTCCCACAGGAATCTGGTGAAAGGAGCTGATACTTTTAATCACATTCACTGTGTTCAAGGTAGCAGAGGACTGTGAAGATTTTGGAAATGCGGTAAAAGCCCTAATTTGAATCTAAGGACTGCATCTATATCTAAACTAGATAATACAGCCTTTACTAACAGAGTATTTGCATGAGCTGAATTTTCTGAACCTTAGAAATATAACTGTAGTCTATCTAAATATCTAAGTAGATCTTATATCTAAATTTCTAAATATGTAGAACTGAAATGCAGGGAGGTTGTGAGCTCCTCCAGGGCAAAACAGGAAACGGGAAAAATGATACTTTCACTCAGGGAAACAAACGCTGGACGTGCCCAGGTACCTGCTTGGGGAAAGAAGGATTCAAAATGGGGAGTCTGGGGGCCGTTTCCCACTCTCAGCCATGTCCTGCCGAGCCGTTCAAAAGGCAGAGCTGTGTCTACTTAAAGGATGAGTGAAAAGAAAACTCCCAGCGTGAAAACTGTTTGCTCTTCTACCCTGGGATAAATTCAGGGAGTTCCGGTTGCTTACTTCTATGCAATCGCTTGCAGTTATTTTTAATTTCACAAGTGCTGGGTGCAGTCTGATTTGAAGTACTCACGTCGGCTGGGATGCGGCCCCTTTCCCCCTCGCCGGACCCCCCCATCTCAGAGTTCCTTTCTTTGGGATGTCAGAGTGCACCCATCACCATGGCACTCACGTGCCCTCCGACAGCGTGCCAAACAACGCGACTAGCATCTGTCGGGGCCGTGCGTCCTTTCTTCCACAGCCGCCCCTGAACTCGATCCACCCTGCCCTCTGCCTGACCTCTTCCCAAAGCCTCTCGCTCCCCACTGCCCGGGTGCCCTGGCTCAGCTCCGCTTTTCAAACTATCGCCCTTGGAAGTGCCTCCCCACCCTTCGCATCGGCTGCGAGACAGAGCCAGCAAGGAGCAATCTTGCCACGTGAACTACTCTTTGTTTTATTTTGCACTTAAGACGGACTGTCTCCCTAGTAACTTTTGTGGCACTATATGTGAAGGAGCTCATTATGTAAAACATACATTTTCCTCCCTGCTAAAACTCCATGGAGTGTTGCTCAGAGCGTTTCAGCGGCTGCACATTATACCGGGATATTAACTCCACCACAACCCTCTACTTATCAGCTCGTACATCACTGCACCATAGAGCGGCTCTAAAGATGGATGAAATACAAACTTACTGCATTTGATCCCAGCGGAAGCTGGATGCGGCTGCTCTCTGAGCCAGCTCTCAGAGCCGAGCCTTCAGAGCTCTTGTACCTATATTTGATCAAAGACGCTAAACCCCCAAGTACAATGCATAAATACTGAAATGTATCGTGAAAATAAAACCACCCCACCTCTCAGGACTGAGAAGCCTAATGGCTGGAAGCGGTGCGGTGGTGCAGGATTTTCCTATTGTCTCTGCAGAGGGGAAAAAGTTGACTTCGAGAATGATTTGCACATACCAGTTCCCTGAAAAGAAAAATGTGGGGCCAGTTCCATAGTTTCCGAATGAAATCTAACCTTAAGCCAAAAATTGAGCTGTCCAGGTTGACAACATTCAGGAAACTGCTTTTCTGGAGAGATGACTGCAGTGGCGAAGATAAACCGGCAGGAAGGTTTCTTTGGAATGATATGAATTTAATGAATCATATCCACATAAAAAAAATCCCAGCTGGTCTTAAATTTCAGGGAGATTTAAGTGATAAAAGGTATTTTCCCTGTCCCCTCAGATGTGTATTAGAGATAAGAGGACTTGGATAAGCCCTCCTGGGAATCAAGCTTTCCTTTTTCTTTAATTTGTTTTAAAGAAAGAAAAAGAGCCAGGCATGCTTCTGAGTCTCAGATGGGTATAATTAGTTATTTGCTATTACTGGACTTTTAAAGTTGTCTACTCCCACTCTTTTTATATTAAATAATTTTCTTTTTTTAAACCCAGGCTAATGACAAACTACATGGCACACACACACAAAAAAAAAACCAACCAGAAAAGGGAGCTCTACTCATTTGCCTTCCTCCTTGCACCATCCTTGTACAGGGTGCATCCTTTCCCCTATTAACATATTGATTTATTTAAATTAAAAATAATGATCTCCTTTCCCCTCTTCTCCTCCTCCCAGCAACAGAGTCTGTCTCTGATCCTTATTAACAAATTGATTGCAGTATTGGTGTCAGTATATGGCTCATTTAGTAGCTCTTTTGCCTAAGGTCCAGAAGGTTGGAGGAGGGAACAGCTTCCACACATAGATGCTGGCCAAGCTCCAAGGCTGACACTGCTGGGGTAGAAGGGACAGCTGCTAGAGACGGCACCGAGACACTTAGCAGGGCTCCCTTTTGGGTGGTGAGGAAGTTGGAAACCCCACAGCAACTCTTTAAAGTGGGTGAGAAAAGAGCATTGCTACCCTGCCCCGTGTGTCTCCTCCTGACCTCCTGTGCAGATGAGGAGCCTTGCTGGTCCCAGCCCCTCCAGTTCCCCGGCCCTTGTTGAATATAAGAGGGCAGCCGTGTGGTGCTTGCCTTGCCAGTACCAAGCACAAAGAGCTTGAGGATGTTGCAAGCCCTAAAAATACCATGTAAACCACAGCCCCCTTATGTCTGTTGGAAACAAAGCATTAAAATGTGCTTTGGCCTTCTTTGGCTCCATCCTCATTCCCCAGTTTTAGAGACTGCTCCATTCCAAGTTCAGGGAAACATGTGAAGGACTCCTGGTCCATTCCTCCTCATCAGCATGGTGCAGGCATTCCCATGATTAAAGAGAAGCCACGAGGCTGAAAGATCAGCAGCCGTGGATGAAAAGCTACAGCAAGACCAGCTTCCCTACCAGCCTTTTTGTCTCTGGCATTTAGCTGCTCACCCCATGCTTGCAGCAGATGCTGCTGAAGGGTGAGATGTGCCTGTTTTGTACCCCACCAGCCCTGCCAGGTAGTGTCCAGGAACGTGCTCGCTTATGTGAACTCTGTCTAAATGACCTTGGGGGAATTTTGTTTGTCTTCTCCAACCTCTGTCAACTGCTGATGTGGTGGCTGGGTTTCCTAATTCTACTTAATACTTGTGGGCTAATAGCAACACACCTTCCCACATGTTGTAGGGTCACAGACCCAGTGCCCACCCTGTGATCCTTGCTGTTTGTAAGGGAAAGGAGATACAGAAACAAAGTTGTGGTGCCCTGTTCTGCAGCTAAGAAATGAAGGCACAGAAGGACGGAGGGGCTTACTCCAGGTCACAAAACAAGACACTGGTTTCTCCTGTTAAGTGCCCCTACTTTGGGCCAGGAGAACCGATTTCCAGCACTGTGCCGCCAGCTTTTGCATGACTGCCTGATTCCACCCTGTTTTCAGTTAAGCCCGCAGGCTCCTGAAGTAGTAGTGAAAACTGTGTTGTGGCCAGAACTTTTTTTATAGTTTCCCCTTCCTCTGCACCTCTGAAGGGCAGCTGCTCCACAGGAAAAGCCTAAGGGAGCATGGAGGCTTGAGCCCAGAAGGAGGGAGATGGCTATCCCTGACGCGTGCTTAGTCACCTAAAGCAGATGGTGTTGTTTCTGGTTTCTGATGGGATGACTTTCAGCTCCCAAAAACCTTTCAAGTTTGACCACGCAGACATGCTTGGAAGAATGTCAGATGAGTACACATCTGTCCAAGACCTTTTACCAAACAGCAACACGAGTACAATTAAATTAACAAAAAGAGAGTTCACAATTAAAGCTGGAGCAAGTGCATGGCTTGCTTTCAAAGAACGGCTTGAAAAATGTTCTCTTACAAGGCACCCAGGCCAGTGCAGTTTTCTCCTGTTTCATTCTGTGAGGTTTTATATTCTTCCTGTTGCATTTTGAAGTACACTGAAATAAGCATAGCTGTAAACTTTACAAAAACTATAGTTATTGATCTTCTACATCCTTTGCCATCTGCTTAGTTCTAGTGTCTAAAAATATTCAGTCCTTGCTCTTGCTCACATGATTGTTGAGAAAATGCTAGAGCTGGTAAATCAGAAAAGCACATTGTGTTTTGGGGGAGGGGAGTTCCATCAGGAAAATATGCTGTCTGAAGGGAAAAATACAGAAAAAAAACAACTCCAGTCCTGTAGTTAAACAGGCAGAAATGCAAGAAAAAATATTTTTTTCAAACTGTAAAGGAGAAAAAATAGAATATATCTGGAGTGTTATTTTCTTTTGAAGACAAGCCACACAAACTTCACACCTATACTATACTATAAAAATGTGTATTTTTTACATGCTTCAAAGAGTTGGGGAATATGAATTCCCTATTAAAGCTTTTTGAAAATTGAATCCAACTGGACAATTTATATGTTTAAAATATTAGAACTGGAGGAGACATGTCCACCTCCAGCATAAGTACTTTCTAAAAAGTGTGCCTTGGGAAATTGTTGTAGACTCAAAAGGCTGAAAGTGATTGTCCTTATTTTAGTTGAGAAATAAACATGCAAGATACGGGACAGTCTGACTTCTAGGATGACTGAGATTTTGGGGGCAAACAGCATCCATTTATTTCAGTAGGAGCTATATTAGTAAATTCCCAGCTCAGCTTTAAAAATCTCAGTTTCTCTCAGGGTTTGTGTATGGTGCCCACAACTACAAAACCTAAACATGGCTCAGAATAAATTTCATCACCATATGGAGGTCCCTAGTGAAATCAGCTAGATCATTCTGTGTTAGTTTGTGAATTGCTGATTGGAGTTTGAATGTGAACCCTCTGTCATGGGCTTTATGTGAGTCTCAGGGATGAGGAATTTGGTATTGTTAGAACGGATAAAAAGAAAAGTGGGATATGCTAGCACGTACTATTTCATGAATATTATTTACCGATTTATCCAAGTGGCTCTTTTGAGGCCTGATGACATCTGTCACCCAGGGTGACTTTAAGAGGAGAAAAGAAAAAAAAAAGGGGGGGGGGGGGGAGTGGGGGAGTGGGACTGTAAAACGAAGACTTAAAACAAAACTTTCTGAAGATGATCTGTGTGGAGGAAGAAATGTGACTATGTCTTTCCTTCACTGCTTTGTGAAGTACAGAGATGCCTGATAAATTCTGTGTGTTTCCAGGATTCTTGACTTTATTTTTGAATCTAATGATTATTAAATACGAATTGCCAATACCAAAGCAGACAAATGGTGGGTTTATTTAATTCTGTGTTCTGCATTTGAAGCTGACCAGCAGTCAGAGGGAGGACACAAAGCCCCCATAATGTTCCTATGCAGAACTTCCTCTCCCTGTCCGCAGACCTGGTTATCACGTGTCCTGCCACGAAGAAGCTAATTATACATCCAAAAGCCCAAAGCTCCTGTCAATTTATCAGAGGTCACCCCTGAATCTCTGAGGGTACACCAGAGCTGGGCAGGAATTCTCAGATGGAAGAGACCTTTGTTGGAAAATGCCAAACTGTTGGAAACGGAGTGTTTCTTGGAACTAGGCAGGTTTGGGGACCTGCCAGCAAAATGCAGGCAAAGGTTCCCTGGAAGTCTGCCCGCCTGCCAGGAAGGTTTTCACTCGCTTCACCTGGTGGGCTTCCAGGGTCCAGAGATCCAAGGCTTCTCCATCACTTGGACCACTTTGGAGTTGGAGCCCTCAGGGCCCACAGCTCCAAGGCAGCCTGCTTCAGGATCAACAGCCTTAGGGCTTATAGGCTCCTCATTGCAAGGCTGGGAGCTGCAAAAGCCCAGTGCTCCTGAAAACGCTCCTGGCTGTGCGGCTGGGAACCCTGTGCACCCTGGCACCCTGGGCTTTGATGGGCGGTGAGGAGGCTGAGCATCCTGGGAAAGCTGGAAGCTGTCCAGTCAGGTTCATTAAACCAAATGCTGTGATTTCCCTCTCCAAACTTCCCTTCCAAGGAAAATTTTGAAATGTTTATTTTGAAACAGAAAAAGTGCACCCCTACAAGTTCCCTAAAGTAGTGCTATTCCTATTGTTTTGAACTGATCTGTGATTTTGGGTGATTGTACACAGAAGCTTACAACAAATCCCAGATTTTGTCCTACTGGGATGTTTGGCTTTTGGCACAAGTAAGGAATTTCGTAAAAAGTAAATAAAATACTAAATATCTAGGCCAGGGCTAGGCCTAATTAGAGATTGTAGAGTGTATCCAGGAGCTCAAGTACTTGTACTTCTCAGCGCCCCTTCCCCAAAGACTGCTCAGCAGTGGTGGGGTAACTAACCACCCAAGTTTTCTGGCTGGGCAGGTTAAAAGAAATTACTCTTAGAAGTTCAGTAGCTGAACTAATTACCCGAAAATGATTGCCTGGGGTTGGACCATTTATTATCTCATCAGCATTCAGTGCCACTTCCATAGGATGAAGGAGAAGGAAGAAGAAAAAAAAAAAAAGCCCAGAAACATGAGAAGGAGAGCAGATAAAAGGACAGCAGTTAGAAGGAAAAAAAAAATGCTTCTTAACTCTGCTCTGTACTTTTTCTCTCTAATAGATCCCCCTCCCAATCCACCCTAAGTAGAGCAACTGGCATGTAATGAGTTCTGCAGGGATGGAGCGGCAGCATGCTCTGAGATTTTTCACTTTGTGTTTAACTAGCTCCCCAGATTCCCCAAACTTTTGGGAGCAGAAGGAGAGACAAGTGGAGGCAGTATCTTTTTATTTATATATGTGTATATTTATTATACATACATATTAATACACACAGACATACTGACAACATTCAGCTCATCAGTACTTGTCAGGACTTTGTTGTATCTATTGGCTGGAAGAACAGTTTTGGTTGACATGAAGTTTCCATCTAGACTCTAAGGAAGAAGCACTTTGGACACTGGTTTTGCTAACAGAGATCTGCTTCCTGGAACTGAAGATGCCTCCTGGAACCACACCTGGAACATTTGGAAACTTGGATTTGTCTGGGGGTAGTCACAGCTGAAATCTCAGCTCCACTAACATATAAGATATTAAATATCTTCCCTCCCTTGAACTGGATCTTTCATCTTGGAGATGGTCTTCCACAGACATAGACAGGATGCTCACTAACTGGAAACTGATGGTAAAGGGCCTCCAGCCATCAGTGTGCTTGATTTCACTGAGAGACAGCGTGCTGACCCTTCTTGTAGCTGCTGTAGGTGGGCTTGCCTGCCCAGTAGCACTTTCCTCAGCTCTCTTTGCAGGCTGTGGCATTCCAGGAACTTCTGCCCTTTCCTTTTGGTGAGGTTTTCTTTCTCTACATGCAGCAAGCCAAGGTAGTGATGGCTTGCAGAGAAGGTGCTAGCAAACCTGGCTCTTGCTCCCAGTGCATTTTTAAAAAATGAGAACATCCTTCCAGTAATCCATGTTTGCATTAGATGGAAATGTTTTGGCTTCCCTCCTGTCCTTGAAAGCCCAGTGGTGCAATAGGAATTTGGGAAATGCAGGCTCTCAAAAGTAATGTAAAGAACAGATCCACCTATTCAAATGCAAATTGCTAAAGAGAATAAGGGAATTATTTTCTACACACACACACACACACACACACACAAAGACAAGTCATAATTCATTCTTTCTAACTTAGGGCCACATCCCACATTTTTTAGATGATTTGTCTGTCAAAAGTTCTGGGTTGTGCTGTCTCCAGATTCTCTTGTACTGCTGGAACACTTATTTGAAGAGGGACTGAAGCAATTTTCTTTCAGAAGGTTAGTGTCACATATGGGGCTGGCACTCCAGATCTTGTGGGAGGAACAAAGCTCCTACCTTTACGATTGCAAAAGTTGACAGTAACATCTGAAGATAAGCCAAAAACCCATGCAAGGAAATCAAATGCACATGGTGAGGAGTGCACGTTTCTGCTGTCTTTTGGACCAACCCAGCCCTATCTCAGACACCTTGTGCCTCTAGCTGCTAACAGGAAATCTCTGTTTACTCTAAGGACACTCCAGTGTGCTCTTGAAGTGCCCAGCAACTGCAGGATGCCTGGCATGTGGACAACTGAAGAGACATAAATGGCCACAGACCTGTTGCAAGTCAGGGTCATACAGCTGTTTTTCAAACCAGCGCCCCACACTGCTAGTATTTGTTTGTCTTGTACGTACAAGCTGCAGGCAAAATGAAAACTGCATCCTTTCTACCCAACACTCGCAAGTCTAAAATAGGATGGGAAATTCCACCTTGTACTGCTCCAGTAAAAAAAATGCAGATTGCAAAATTTGGAGGACAGAACTAGGAGTTTGTGTGGAGAGACTAATTTTTCACTGCTCCTTGAATGTCTATAAAGCATTCAGAAACTGCGGTGCTGAGTACAGCAAGAATCTGATATCAAAAGAAGCGAAGCTCTCGCTGCTGCTGTGAGCTGTGTGCTGTGTAAAGATGGGCTGTTAATCTTGGACACAAGCGCAGTTACACCCGTCTTGGCATTGGAGCCACCTTTTGTCTTTGCTGGAGACGTACCAACGTGTGCTTTGTTGGGCATCCAGTCCTGCAGCTCCAGCAGTCTTGATGCCTTTGTGTTTTTTTAACTGATGTTGAGACAGATAGGATCTCTAATCAGGACATCCTCAGAGTTAGGAACTTGAGCTGGGCAGCCCAGGTATTTGACACTAAAGGCTAAGGGAAGTCTATACTGGCTTCTTTTAAGGCACTGGATACTCAGCTTCTGTGGCCGCTTTATCTTCTACACACAACTATATTGCCTCATTTTTATAGTAACCAAAGAGATGGGGGTTGAATATTTGGTTGATATTTTTTTTTCCTTCTCTTGGCCTCAGCCTCTTGTGTTTTTCTTACCCCTTCTTCCAATTCCTACTCTTATTTTCTTTTCCTCATATGATCAGTAGCCACTTCCCTGGAATACCTTAACCCCCATAGTCATGGGCGGGCACACCCAGGTGATGAGAAGCAGAAGGTCTCTGTGTGCATTAGAGGGGCGACTTCTCTCTGGGGCAGAAACTCCTTAAAATAATGACTTTAGGAAGGAAACTATTGGAATGTGCTTGGAGGGCAGTGTCTGTATTTTTTGTGGTTGACCACGGAAGGCTGATTAGTTTTTACTGTTGGACTCTGTAAGAAGCTGGTTTTGAAAAGTACCTGGTACATGACCTAGAGAGGGAGAGATGAGTGCTCAGCGTCTTTCCGGAACCAGTCACATTGCAGTAGCGTAGAGAGCAACAAGCGAATAGCAGAGGTCTCGGAGATTAAGAAAAAAAGTTTTCCTTAAATCGCCGGGCATCCCGCTCCTCTCCCCGCACGGCTGCCCGCAGCCCGGCAGCCCTTCAGCCCGCCCGCCTGCAGCAGCGCGGTCCCGCCTCGGGCTGCCGCAGTCGGGCGGAATAAAGCTTCGGCCCGCGGCCGGCCGGGGCGGGAGCGGGGCCGGGAGCGGGGCGGGACGGGAGCGGGAGCGGGAGCGGGGGCGGGGCAGGGCGGGACGGGGGCGGGGGCGGGAGCGGGGCGAGAGCGGGGCCGGGGGCGAGAGCGGGGGCGGGAGCGGGGGCGGGAGCGGGGCGAGAGCGGGGCCGGGGCGGGAGCGGGGCCGGGGCCGGGGGCGGGAGCGGGAGCAGGGCGAGAGCGGAGCGAGGCGGGAGCGGGGCCGGGGCGGGAGCGGGGCCGGGGCGGCCGCGGCGGAGCGGCGGCGGGCGCTGCGCTCTCCGCGGCAGCCGCTGGGTGTCAGTGAGCCTCTGGTTTCCGCGCCCGGCACCCGGCCGCGAAATGCAAAGCAAGGCAAAGCCTGCCCGCGGGATCGCTTTCAAAGCTTCCAGCGTGATTTAAAAAGTTTTTTTTCTTCTTCTTCCTCGTCTTCTTCTTCTTTTTTGCTCTATTAGAAAATATTTAAATTACATTTACACTTAAGACGGCAACTTTGCAGTGACGGCAAGGTTTTGAGCTTGAAAGACAACCAAACAGACTGAAATCCATGCAAACAGACTCAGAAATGGTGATTGTAGTATTTAAAATGTTGTTTTGAAATGTAATTTAACTCTGGTCTGGTCAGATCCACAGGCTGATACTCTAATCCCAAGTGAAGCTTCTCGTTGATTTAAGAAGCTTCTGTTGGACTGTTTTCTGGACACAGAAGAAAAACCAGAAAGTGGATAGCTTTTTCTTTCAAGAGTTGAAAGCAGCACTCGTTTGAGGTTTTAAGAAGATTTGGAGAACGGGGATTGATCTGCTAACATCAGAGAAGAAATCTGGTGGAAAATATCAAAACCTCATAGAATATTTTACCGCTCAGAGATACTAGTGACTATCACGTTTCTGGGCTCACAAACCCACTCATTGCTTATTCACAATTTTTTAGTTGCAAAAAACATAACCCCGGAGTTTGACCATGAGAACACAGGATCAGGAATAAAATGCCACCTGCCTTTTTAAAAATCTTCCTGAGAAAAAGCTTAGGCAAGTAAGGGAGCTGCTTTGTCATAACCCCTTGAAATGTGCTGAGCCTCAGCTAACTGTAATACCGCCTGAAAATTACATGCAAAGACCTGGGTATCAAACACCTGCCCCAACCTTGTTGTTACCTGGTAAATGTCTGCGTGTAACAGAATTTCCTTAGAGCAGTCACAGTGAGTTTTCACTGCAAGCCCAGGGAAGGGAGGAGAAGCCCGAGAAAGAATGTAATCACCATCAGTGAGGGGAAAGGGTTTGAGTGCCACTTCTGCTACTGAAAACTCTTTGAGGGAGCAGACCTTAAGCTCAAAAGTATTTGAAGGGGCTGTTAGGAGGGGAAAACACTTCCAGTCATCAAATTTTATGAAGGCGAAGCCCTGTATCTAACTCTGCAGATATGTTCAAGTTGTAGTTTTGCTGGAAAGGGTAAGTGGGACAGAAAAAAAAAAATTACAAAACCCCAGAGATTTTTCTTTTTGCTGTCTTTGCTTCACATAATTATTATCTGAGCTCTAGTAGTATATTAACAGTAGTGTTTTATGCATAGGTTATCGCAAAGGTTCCCATGCAATTTACCATAGGCCGTACATCTATAGGAAGTGACTTACCCACTGTGGTAACAGTTACCTTTGGAGTGAAGAGCAGCAACTGTTTGAGATCAGACAGCCACAGTACTGGATAATTTAGCACTGGACATTTCAGCGTTACATGGAAATCACAGAGGGGGATTCAGAGAAATGGGAAGTAATTTCATAACTGAGAAGGAATGTGGCAGGTAACACCTTTGCCCCAAGAAGTGGAACAGCCTACAAAAGCCATCAGTTACAACACCCTGCAAGCACTAGAAACTCCCTATGCCATTTTCTCCTGCTGAATTGCAAAAATCTCTTCTGTAGCATTTATATTTTCCTTAGAGGCTTTTTGTCCAAGTTCTGGCTGGAGTCAAGTCTTCTGTAACTTGTGAGAGCTGTTAAGATCAGAGCCCCAGGTGGTACAGCTGCAGGCCATGTTTAATAGTTAATGCTGAACAATGTTTTGATATTTGTATCCTATTATTCACATGTTATTGGAAATTTGTGATTTTTTTAAAAACGTACTGTTGAAGTGGGATGAACTCTCAAGAAAGAGCTTCTGATGCTTACCCTACATTTTGCAGCTCTGGAGAATATGTGGGTATAAACTTGAATTATTGAATACCCAAAGCGAATGTTCTTCAGTTATTCATCTCCACTTGATGGGATTATAATTTGAAAGTCTGCTGTAACTTTCATCTTGCTCAGAAATACGTATCTTGGATGCAATGCAGGGTGCACACTATGGATGCAAGACTGACTTTTCATTTAGGCTTGCATGCATGATTCCTCTTGATTCAGCTGAAGCTGATTGTGCGTTTGAGACTGTCACAGCTGAGAATCTCAGCTGTGGTGCCGTTGACCACAAAATGCTTCCTTCTCGGTCAGTCTTCAGTTCTGTCTTCCGAGGTGCAATGGGGTCAGTTTAAACTTCTGCTTTCAGAGCAGCTTGTTCTTGCTGGGCTGCTAATGCCACGAAGAGTGTTTGAAAAGCTTCCTTTTCTGTTCTTCCTATTGTGTTAGTAAAGAAGATTAGAAATAGTTAGTTGACTAATGGATATACCATGTGAGCCTTGCTAAGGTAAGTAGAAGAAATGGGTACTCCTATCGTTGAAGCAAACCACTGCCAGAAGACCAAAACTGTTTTATTAGAGTACTGTGCGGTGTCTAATGTATGATGCTTATGCTGGTGAATCTGGGAAAGTGTCAGGACTGAGGCAATGCAGAGTCAAACTTTAACAGTGATAGAAGTCTGCAGAGAGCAGGGGGACAGGCAGAGGCAATGTGCTTAGAAGGAGACGTGCAATAGGACAGATTGAAACCTGCTTTGGGCTAAGAATGAACACTTTTTCGGCTGACAGAATTGCAGCGTCTGAGAAGAAAGGTGATGGGAAGGTACGCTTCCTTTCATGTACTTCAGTTGAATTGGCCACTTGGTAATTTATAGCCTCTATTGCAATACCCATTTTCCCCCTCTCCTTTCTAGAAGCCAGGGCCTGCTTTCCAAGAAGTGGTTTAGCACTGAAAAATGTGGATGGTCCAGGTGCTATGCTAATCAGATAGATGTTTTTTGGGGGTGGGTGGGTAGGTACAAGCTGCCATTCAAAGGAACATGTGTATATGGATGACAGGAACTGGCTGGCCATGAGTAGTTGCACCTGCATGTCTGGGAGATCAATATGATTGTAAATGCTTCTCTAGTCCCATGTAACAAGAGTCCCTGTCTCTCTCCCTTAATAACCATGGGATTGTGCATCCACAGTAAGAGATATCCCAGAGCCAATAACTTGGAGGAAAAAGAAGATGGTGTTACCTTTATTTTACGAATAACGAGCAGAAGATCAGAAAAATGGCCACCCTCAGGGAGAGCCAAGACTGAATTGCAAGCCCTTTAGTCATGAGATTCTGTTCTTCTCTGAGCTGTATTTACATTTTGTTACAGACGCTGGTATCTCTGATTTGTCATGAACCCTAGCCTTAACTCTTACAGTTTTTTCACCTTTTGGGGTTTTTTCCCCCCGCTTTTTTTTACTTTTCCTTTCTTTTTTTCCCCTCAGCTATCTCTTTGAAGTAGCCCCAGGGAGGTCCATGTTGGTAGCAGACTTGGGAATCAATTTTAAACATGACTTCCCATTCATACCTCACATCAGTTTATTTATTTATTCATTTCTGTAGATCTAATTTTTTCCAGTTAAGAACTGTGTAAATAGCCCTAATGAGCCTTGAGGGCTCTCATTTGCTTAGAGAGATTAAAACAAGCTGGGAAGTCTCCAAGCACATGGGGCAGAAGGTACAAAACATACCTCACCTAGAGCCGGTCATATAATTCATTCCAAATCCTTTAGCTGATGTAATAAGCCCTTTTGTGCTTTTTAGTTGTTTATCTTTTATGATTGTATTTAAGTATTATTTTTGTAAGCAAAATCTACAACTTCTTCAAAAGCTGATGATTTTTGAGTATTTGCAATTTGTAAGATCTTCTATGTGACTTATTACTGAAGTCATACTGTGTTGCCTTTTTTTCACTGAATGGTATTTTGCGTATCTGAATATAACTCATAAATATTCTTAATGATATGACAAATATATTTTGTTTCATTGTGAATGATAAAAAAAGCCTCTCTATTATTAGGTTTTCCACAAAAATTCACCTACCCTGGCATTTATGGTGTTTTTTACTGCTTGCACAAGAACTTACAAGTCTCATCCATCTGAATGTTTACTGCTAAGGAAGGAGAGGGGCTGTTATCTGTCAGGAAAACAAATCCATGAATGTGGCAGCACACACAACACGTGTTTTGGAAGCTCTTTTGTTTTGCATGAAACTAATTTCTTTTTCTCTTGCTGGCCTGTTTGCTTTGCAGTAGATTGCATGTAAATTGTTTCTAATGACATCACGATCTACTAGTTCATACAGTTGCCCCATGGATCAAATGCTTTCTGAGGTGGGATTATTTACTATAAAAGCATATAGGGAAAACATCCTTGAGCCGCGTTTTCCAAATGAGATCTCTGTCTCCGTTGCAGAGAATGACTCTCTGTTCCACTTCCCCTGTATTATCTTACCTACACAGCTCCTTGGGAACTGCATGGCTGAGCAAGGATGCTTTGCTGCTCAAACAAAGCCAAGCATTGTCCAAGGGGCAGGCGCACAAATCTGGACCTCGCCCCTGGAAGAGAGCAGAGTGACCCTGAACCTGAGCTCCCCAAAAGCAAAATGCAGCAACTGCTTCTTTGACCTAGGGTTTGTTGAACAGCGCCTTTTGAAAGATATTAACCTCCAGCCACCACTAGCACTATCACATGTGAAAACAGAGGCCGAACATTAAAAAGTCAGAGCAGAGCTTCTGTTGGCTGTGTGGAAAAAATGGGAATTAAATTTGTTTTGTGCATTTTAACTTTTGGAAGACCTCAGCCCATGGGTGCTGGAGCAGTTCTTTTTGTGTAGCCCTGCTGGCTGACTATGCTCAGCATAACCCTGAAATCCAACAAATGCTGACCTTGCCCATAAAAGCAATACATTGTTTTTAAACATTAGTTTCCTATTCCTGACAGATAAGATGAAAAGTTAACAATGTGTTAAGGCTGTAAAATGTTGGCCAGAGTTTCGATTTCACCTCTGTTTAACTTTTTGTCAACAGATTGGCATTTTCCTCCCCATTCAGAACAGTTGGGTTTTGCTTTCAGCACTGAGTAATAGCTCGTAGATGCTCTCTCACGCAGAGATTTGAGTTCAATATTAAAGCATTGATAACACTCTTATTATCAGAAAGACACAGCCTATGGGCTCAGAGGGAATCTAAAACAGCTCTTTCAGCGCAATAAAAGAATAGTTTTACATTATGTGACATGAAGTTCCCAGATATATTACTTAACCAGATCACGGCGTGTTAGTAGATTCAGACCCATGCAGGCCTGCTAAGTCTTTCTGAAATTACTTCCTTTCAAGAAAACAGTGCCCCAGTGCAAGATATCTTCGCTAACACACTGGGTATAAATTACTGCTCCTGCAAGTTAAACAGCATAGCCAATACTCCCTGGGAGAGGCCGTGTTGGTTCAGCAGGGTGACAGAATCATGCCGCTGGGACTTAAAGAGTTAATGATGTTAGCTGGGGGCTATGTTTCAGTTGCTGTACTTTGTGCTGTGCTGGAGTTAAATGCTGTTGAAACTAAGTTAAGGGCAGTGCTGAATATCAGTATATCCACTGAGCCACGGAGATCCATTTATTTTTAATTGAATTAAATTGCTCACAAAATGAAAGTAGCATACTTTCATTAATATTTAATTACTTACAGTGTTAAACAATGATCACAAAGAAAACTTTGCTGGTGTCTTTTCCATCTCCACGTTTTTCTGTTACTTCGTTGCACGAGATGGTCCTATTGGCCTTCCTGTGATTTGAATGCTAAAGGCTACTAAAGCTGAGTGCTACTGATGTTCTTAGCGTACTGGGGAACAAAATCAACCTTTGGTGCTGAAGCTGCTGTGGAGCTAGAGCTGAGGAAGGGAGAGGGGGATATTTTCAGCCAGACCACAGAGAATGGCTTGACAAAAAATGGGGCTCACCTTAACGCTAGCCTGAAAGTCATCCATAGAAACACCAGCGTCTCAGGTGGAGCAGGGAAATGCTGCCATGGCTACTGCCACTACTCCTCATAATTTCAGTGAGCTCTCGGGCTGGTGGGGGTAAAATAAAAGAATGTGGGATTTTCCTTTCAATTCAAAACCAAAATTAAAGCACAATTTTGAAATCTGTGAAATTAAAACCAGGCTCTGCTTGCACATTGCCAAGGAGCTGAGTTGCTGAAGGAGTCACGCCTACAATTGGCTTTGCAACTCTAACCTTATACCATGAATGTGGCCTGTAATTTTCCTCAGTGAGGTGCACTAAATGTGTATATATATTCTTCCACCTACTTGTATTGAACCTAGCCGAGTACTTATGCAAAAAGCTGAGGTATTCTGATCACAACAGAAATCACCATGAATGATGCAGACCTGGCCAAATTAGGAAACTCCTCCATATGTTTCCTCTCTTACAGAGCAAGCAAACAGGAGAAAATACTATAGGCATTGAAGGTTCACAACACTTATATTTGTGTATAACGTTATTTTTAACACAATCCAGTTCAGGCAGATATGAACCTTGTCCTGCAGCCCAAGAGGCTATAGCTCCACCAGTATGACTGGTCTAGTTGCTTGTAGTAGAGCTAGGCTGGTTTATCTCAGTTTGGCTTTTGGCAGTATTGGGTTGGTTGAACTAAAGCTGTAACTTCTGAAATCAAGTATGTATTTTACATGCTGTTTTCAGTCAAAAGCAACCCCTCTATATTTCACAGCATATTCTCGTGTCATTTGTAAAAAAGTAATGCAACCAGAGCCATTAACTATAGAAAGCAGCTTCTAAGTGAAGATGATATGGTATTTTTCTCCTCAAACGCTGTCTGTAGATTGAGTGTTACTAAAGAAATAGCTTGGCTCCTCATTGTCGTGCCAAATATGTCTGCTTGATTCAGGAAGCACTTATTAGAGTAGGAAATGCTAGACCTGCCGTTTCAAAACTGCATTTGGACTGCGAACATGGGCAGGGCATGTCTTTTGTTAAGGCTTAGTTCCATCTTCATTCAGACTCCTCTTCCAGGTAGCTCCAGGTGCTCAGATCTTTCCAAGGCGTAAGCTTTGCCTGTCTTGGAGGAAGGAAATGGTAATCCCTTGGGGCTCTCATTGGAAAATGAAGAAATCATCAAGAGAAGGAAAAATGTCAGTAAGACACTTCAAGCAGCACATTTCCAGGCGATCATGCTACTTTTAGCGTGTTAAAGTCAGTTGGCCTTTGGACAAATGCCTCGTCATAACACCACCCGAGGTGTGTGATAATCGCCAAGAAATGCTCTACCTGTCATGTCTTATTGCTTAAATATTTATGCTTATGACATTTGATTCCTACACTCTATATGTCATCAGAATGTTTCACTCACAGTAGATATGTCATCACCCACCAGGAACAGCTGACACTAAGGATTAGAACACTTTCAAATTAAAAATCCCTAAACAAAGAAATGACATGCTAGTAATTGTCTAGGGTAGTATAAATCAAATATATGATGATATGAACTAATAGATTTATTACATTAAGCTGACCCAGCCATTTAATTTGATGATTCCTGTGCCTTGCTTAACTCTGTGAGGAAAGCAGAGAAAGAATAGGACTCGTATTAATGGTACTTCTTATTTTGATGAAGGTCACAGTGTATTTCCTCTCAGTACCACCCTGTGGAGTCAATAAGGAAGAGTATGTGTTCTGTGGCAGAAATTGCTAGAGAGAACCAAGTACGCAAAACTAAACCCTCCCGCTAAGTAGCTCCTGTCTTGAAGGATCATTTAAAAATGTTCCCAGTGCTTCCAGTACCACAGTGGGTGACCCTCAATAGGAGATCAGCTTCTAATAGACAAAGGATTTCCAGCTACTTCATAGAGGGCAAAACCAAACCTCTCAGGTAGAGGAGCTGGTGCTCCTGCCACTAGCCCACCTTTGCTTGTTGTGGGCCAGGCGTAGGAGATGTCCACCCTCCTGGCCTGCAGCTGTGCCCCAGGCAGCAATCCTGCCTCCAGGTAATGTCTGGAAACCCTCAGCTGGGCAGAGATGCAGCAGAAGTGCTCCGCTTTCAGCACCACTCTAGCAGCTGCTTTTGGTGTCTGCTGAGGCAACCGTGGTGGGATGGGCACAGCCATTCCATAACTTAGATATGGAATCCATGGGCTGCCAGCTGGAGCATCGTAGTGCCAGATGTTTTTAATTGGATTAAAAAGCTTTAATGCTGATATTTTTCTAATAAGCCACTGTATATGCTGTTGCCCTTCACTGAGTCAAAGTTGGTCAGTTACGTGTTTGAAGGCAGGGCTACTGCCGGCATCAGGAGACTCTCTTTAGACCAAACGTCCATGAAAAGTAAGGCCTCACCGCTCTCGTTAGTGTCACCAGAGTGTGCACTGTAATCACAACAACCAGTTCCCTGCTGGTACCCAGATATATTTGTTTAGGGTATTTTTCTCTCTAGCACCCCTCAGTATTGAATCTAAGTAATGACATGGATGCAAGCAGGACAAAACTGTAAGCTCATGCTACGTGTGAAACACACACGTTGAAACACATACATGAATGAGATGGAGCGAAGATGCATAATTTCCATCTTAACTGTACTCCACTCCCATTTCTAGTTCTGTTAAAATAAAAATTGTTAATCAAAACAGACAAAAAAGTAAAAGATAAAGACAAATAGGCCTATTATTTTGCTGCTTGAAGAATGTCATCAGTTAATGACTGTAGACCCATTTCTAGCATTCTTCAAGCAGAATTCCCCTCTCAGAGCTGTGTGGTGGAACTTGACCTGAGACAACGTGCTCTAACTATGTACATATAATGCCCTTTGATATCAGTGGGGAAATCCAGAACATTGGATTTGCTCTGTGGCCTTAAGTGAAGGATTCTTCCTTTTGTGTCAGAGTAGCATGTATCAGCGCTTTCACTCATGGATTCTGTACATTTCCCTCAAACCAGCCCAAATAAAGCAAGCACCATGTGATCTGTCCTGGCACTGGCTCAGCAGGGTGGCATTGAACAGCTATATATATCTGGCACAATGTGGCTTACACGCACAGCGTGTGGATTTGAATGTGCTAGATGGCTCACCCAGAGTGGCCCTGCACACCCACAAGCGATGGTCAGTTGTCCACAGCCACTAGCGACAGCGGGAGCGATTGCCTTCCGTATTAGCCGCTGTGCACGCCACTCCTGCTTATAAAGTTATCAAATGTGATGCCCTTCTCTGTAATAAAGGGGTTATCTGAGGGGAGGGAGGGGACGTTGTTTTGGCTGGAATTTCACAAGGCACAGGTGGTACAACCAGCTGCAAGATCTTTAGTTCTTGTTGGCTGTACACCAGCTCTTGGTCTTTTCATAGTTCTTTCACTGGTAGTGAAGGAGGAGGAGTGGCAGGAAGGGACAGTGGGCCCTTGATGATGTTGTTCAGCATCAGCAGCTGTCTCAGGTTGGCATTAGGCTCTGGAATGGTTCCTCAGGAGGTGTTTATGCTGAACTGTTCCCTGGTGACACTGGACGCAATAGCAGAAATGGTAATGCAGCGAAATGTGTATTGAAAAGAATCCATGCAAAAGTCTGCCCCATCTCTGAATTCCCCCATGCAAACCCATCTTTTACTTCGTGAGCTGCCTGGGGTTGTACAACAAACAAACAAAAGATATCTCTCTGTAGAAAAGGATAGATTCTTCCACCATTGCTTCCCTGAGCGCTGTAGCATAAACTGTTGAAATGGACACAGCACCCAAGCATATGCCTCTAATTAACCAATTATTTCTGTGGCTGCTGTGAGTGGAAATCAGTGGAGATAAGGAGCCAGATCTCAGGTTTACACAAGATGGTGTGGTCCTGAGAGAAAAGAGGCAAAACCCAGGTCAGGATGTGGGATTAGAAAGAAAGAAAACTTTCACAAGCAGGGAAAACAGTTGGAGGAGAAAAAGAATTTGGAGGAGAAAAATAAGCTGGGGGGTTCTTGAATGGTACAAGAATTTTATGGGGAGATAACACTAATAACTTGAACGTAACCAACACTGGGACTCTCTTTTTCAGACTGTTGTATTCAACCCTACTTCATCTCTCAAATGCCTGTGGAGATCACAGGAGCTTAACTTTGGCGGCAGAATATCCTGAGAAGCTGTTTGTATTGGAAGCCCTGTTTGATTTCTCACTCTGTTAGTGTGTATACATGTATGCTCTTGGAGGTCTCCTTGGAAAATTTCCTTTGACATTCCATAACAGTTTTTGACCTCAGAAGTATGAATTGTAAGAGACCTCTGGAGGTCATCTAGTTCAGCCGCCTGTTCAGTGCACAGCTATTATTAACTGGCCAGATAATGTCAGCTCTGGTTTTTTTTCTCGTTGAATCTTGAAAACCTGCATGGACAGAGATGCCAGCTCCCAGGTAACCTACACTACTCCTCTAGTGAGTAAGTTTTCCTTAATGTCTATTCTGCATCTCCTGAAACACAGCTCGTGGTTATTGCTCCTTGTTTTACTGTCTGTCACTACTGAGAAGAGCACCTTGGTTTTCTTTGTGACTCCCCTTGAATATTGACTAGAGACGTCCCTTCCCAGCCTCCTCTTCACCTTCTTAAATAAGCCCAATTGCTTCAGTGTTTCCTCAACATTCATGTGCTTTTAGTTGGTAGCCTTCTGCTGGGGCCTCTCCAGTTTCTCAATATCCTTTGGGACTTCTGGGGTTTCAAAACCAGAGATGGTATTCCAGATAGAGCTGAATAGAGGGGGATGAAAACTCCCCCTGGTCTGCTGGTTATGCTCTTAACATAGAGCAATACAGGTGTTACTTTATTCTCCCTTAGAAAGGGGTAGCTCCTAACCGGACAATGCTTTGACTGATAATATGTGGCCTTCTTGTTGTGGCCACACTGGAGAAGACCACCAGCTGTGAGGCCCAGAACTAACGAAGAACAGATTTGGGTAAGGCAGTTTAGAATATCTCAATCCAGTTTTCTGAAGTGAGGGAGGTGCTTGGGCAAGTTGTACAGCGAGCAAGCAAATTGTGGGTGTCTGCTAACAATGTGAAACATGCCCAGCTCACCTAGACACTTCAGAAAATGTTGCCCTAGGTTTGCCTCAGTCAGCTTTCTTTTTTCTCCTCCTGTGTGCACAGTGTATTGTAGAAAGCAGTATAAGAGTATTTATTCAAATCCAGCCAAAATCAAGCTCCTCGTTCTCCCCTAAAACAGATTTAGATTTGTATGCTGCAATCTGATACAAAAAGCCTTGCTTTTCCACACAAGGAAAGCCCATCTCTGGGAACATTTAATATACAGAACGTGTGAATAAAAAGAGGGGATATAACATTTGTGAGATCCAGAAGCTTGTAACAGCCACTCAGAGAATGAAACACATGTATTATGACAAAATCACAAACTGCTGGCTTGGCAGATTCCCTGGGAACGGGCGGGGAAGGTGATAGCTGCTCGAAAGTCAGAGAAAGGATCAATATTGAATAAATCAAAACAAATATGTGATAGGTTTTGAGAATGATATAAAAAATAAATACCAGGGAATCTGAGGCATGAGAATATCCAATTACTGGGCTAGTGCTACAGTCACTGTCGTACTGAGAAAATGGGGAAGGCAGAATGAAATTACTGAAGGGGTAATAGCTGGTGGTAGTCTTAAAGTTTACACAGGCAGCCTGCCTCATTATGTTTAGCACAGGAAGATACTTACTACTGCTTGTATTTTATGGACGGAGAAGTTGAGGCATGGACCACAGGTCTCATTCTTCCTAGTCCTCCACTAGAGCTCACTGCCTGTCCCCCCTTCCCTCTGCTATCCATGCCTCTCCCAGCATTTCACTCATGCTTGATTCAAGCCTATATTCAAGTCTGTTGTTGGTGTTGCAGTGCCCAGCAAAATAAATGGCTACTTAGTAGTAGAGGGACGGGCGGCTTTGTGGAGAGAATAGTCAAATCTAATGTAACACAAGAGAAGGAGGGCCTCTGGTACTGGTAGAAGATTGAGATTTTCCTGCTTAGCAGCACTTTCAGTTTAGAAACACCTCTTTACTATGCATTTTTCTCCCAAATCTGCCTGCTTGCATTAATTTTGTGCATTCTCAGGTGTTTTCCTTGTTTTTTTAAATTTTGCTTCCCTTTCACTTCAAATTAAAGCACTGAGATGGAAGGAATCATTACCACAAGTTTAGTGGTGTGTGGGCTTTGTGCTGGCTATCCACATGGACTGAATTTCACCCTAGGAAGTATTCCACTGGAAACAGGCTAAACTTCCAAGGATTAATTTCCTGGAGCAAACAGCCTCCTCTTTCCTTGTTCTGAAGTCAGTTCAGGACACTGAGGACAATACCTGCGGCAGTTTTTATTAGCATTTCTTGTTTGTCTCACAACTGTGTTTGGTGAGCTAGCTGCCATGCAGCCATAGGTAAAGAGAGCATTGCTGTTCCAGGGAGTCTCAAATTGCAACCCCATACCTACACCTCCTGTCACCTTTCAGTGCTGTGACTTATTTACATTAGAAATGTGTGATCGTAAGACTGATATTTTAGAAAATATCCTCTGTAATAAAGAAATGAATCCCATAACTTTCTAAACTTTCTTCACTGATATTTTTCCTCTTCATTTTTTGTCTCAGAAACAAGACATGCTGAATGATATACATTGATTTATGTTCCTTTAATACAAGAAAACTCAGCTGACCTAGCTGAATGTATGGATTTTCTTTTATCCTTAACTGAGTACATCATACGTTAGCAAAATGAACATATACCACCCCCAATCTACTGAATTTCTCTTGTTTTTTTTTCAAATAACTTTACCTCGCTCTTTCTGTAGTTCATTGAAATAACATCTTGCCTTAGTTTATTTGTAAGGCTAACCATGCTATCATATTACTGCAAATTCTACAGATAAAGATGAGGAGAAACTGAAAGAATTGAAGGAATAGATGCAAGGATAACACTTATGAAGCACACTGAGATAGCTTTCAGTGGAAGATGCTGTAAAAGTGCAAAGCTCTATTATTGTTATTATTACTTTATTATAGGTGGTTACCACACAGATCTATGACTGGATGAATTAAACTCAAATAAAAGCAAAGGCTGATTTCAGCTATTTCTTACTTAATCCTATAAACAGTCAATTGGTATCTTAATATATATTGCTGCTGCTCCTGGCCAGGAAGTCATGGGAGGAGATAAGGTATTATTGCTTTTATCTGCTCCACAGAGAGAAAATTCAGTTTCTGTTTTGTGTGGAAAAATCTTGACATTTAGTTGGGGTCCTCTGATCTTGAAGCTTGAATTTTGTGTTTGAATACATCAATATACAGAAATTTGGGGCTCGAATATAGAAAAAAAAAAAAAGTGGCATTCTAGCTTAACTCTTAAGTAGGCGGGGAATTGTCCTTTGTTTTAAAGTGGAATCAAACCTAAGTGTTTTTCCAGGTGGGGAAAAGAGTGTGTGACTCGTATGGACCTTGTTTGCTATGCTACAGGGGTGTGTGGGGTAGATCTGATTCCTGCAGATCTTGGAGGCAGGTACATGAGCAATGGCTTATAAAATCAACCCGCTGCTACTATAAGCAGACTGAAACCTCAATTGATATAAACTGATATAACACTGCCAATGACATAGTCTCTTCTGCTGATGTTAGTCTCTCAGCCCAGAGTACCAAAAATATCACAAGCCATACCCCAACACCTCCAACAGCAGTGAGATAAACCTCACAGCTGACAGCACCGCAAGTCACGTCAGCTGAGGGTCTGATTTAAAAGTACTAGAAGACCTGTGGATATCTGCTAAGTGATATAAACATATTCTCTAATTTGTCTTTCTCCAGGCAGCCTGAGTGTGGTATCACCACTTTTTATCCTCTCTAGAGCTGGTCACAACTGTTCACCCAGTGACTCCCCATTTGTTTACTTCTAGAAAACCTTCTAGATTTGTAAACATCTAGAAGTGCATTGCTCCTCGATGCAATCCTTTGACCTTAGGCCTGTTTCTCCACTTAGTCTTACAATATACCGCTGCACTACACTGGTGTAAATCTGCTGTAAGTCTGGATTTACATGCCTGTGCCTCACAGGGATGGAGGGCTACATCCTTAAAGGAAAGCAGCTGAGGGCTTCTCAGTACAGCCTTCTGCAGTTAACAAAACCAAGCGGTTGTTAAATAGTAAAAGACTCAATCAATAAGGGGAGAGCAATGCTTCAGCATGTTTTTTTTTAAGTTTGAAAAGGAATTTTAGTTAATTCAAAGTGAAAGGAAAAACAAATAGAAAAATTCTTGTCAATTTAGCAAGTGTTCCTCACCTGCGTGGCCCCAACTTTCTATCCATGGAAGAAAGCAGCTCTTTGTGCTCAGCCTGCAGAGCCAGTCTGTGGTGCCTGTTGAATCTCCCTCTCCTCCTCCTCCTCTTCCTCTTCATCCTGCATCCCCCCAGGGCCTGAGTCCCGCTGGGAGGGCCAGCAAGGACTGGCAGAAGGAGGCACCCGTCCTTCTGTTGTTAAGCAGAGGATGTTTGAGACTGCAGCCCTAAAGTCCTGTGCTCTCCTGTGACTATTGTGGGATGGTGCAGATTTTGGGGATGTTGAAGAGGGAGGTTTGACCTCTTCTTCATGGTTCAGCCAGTGCAGTTTATGGGGTCCTGCAGGAATCCAAAAGGTTGGTCCCAAAGGCTGGGGTTAGGAGGCCAGGGTTTGCTTCTGTGCTTCACAGGAGTTGCTTCAGCTGAGTCAACCAATTTCGTATTTTCTTGCAGAATTTGGCTGCTGCATGGACCTTTATTAGCATGTTAACGCCTTCACGATGCAGAACCGAAGCTTGGGATGGAGGTCAGTAGATATACCCCTCAATATCATACGCCTGACTGTAAGTTGTACCAGATCAAAACGCTGCCCTCTTCTCTCCCTGAGCCCTCTACGCGTAGCTTATATTTTAGGGTATATAAAAATATCCATACCCTAACTTCCTTTTACATCCCTTTTGAAGCAAACCCATTTGAATCAGACCATTGCAACAACAAAATCCCAACCAGGAGCAACAGGAAAAAAAAGCACACCACCACCACCTCCAAACCATTGTCTTTTGCCATGAACTAAAAACCAGCAGCTTCACTTGATTTCATTTTTGGTAATAACAACAGAAATTTGCATCTGGGCTGACAATGTGTATAGTGAGTGTTAGCCCAGTGTGATTTGAAATTGGCAAGTTATCGCAACCCTCTGGAAAACCAGGATTTACAAGGGAAATGCTGACAAACACTTAACTACAGTGGCACTTGCTCTATACTATATAACACATAAAACAGTGAAATGGAACATAAGTCTCTCCTAATTATTGAAAATATTTTGGGGCTGCCTCGTGCTAAACCACTCGTTTTCATCTTGCATTTCAGATGATTTTTTGCGCTCTCAGAGCAAATTTTGTTCTAAGTCACCTATCTTTAAAAAAATACTGCTAATCACCATCGAAAAAGCAGCATACTGCATGTGGGTTTTGGAAGGCTATGTATAATAAGAAGAATTTCAAGGCTGTGTGGACTTGCATGACACCATATTATTGCATGAGCAAAAAACCAATACTGAATGGTAATAACCATTTGTCAGAGGTGGCACGGAGGATTATATTATAACCCTTCGTGTGTGTGTGTGTTTGTGTGTATCCTATATAAAGCAATCGGACACCTTCCAATTTCCAAACACCTGATAATGTTAAAGTTTATTTTATCACAGCCAAGGTTATATTTTCTTTCAACGTCATAGTGACCCTAGGAGGAAGAGGAATAATGGATCGGGAACCTATTATAGCTATTCTGTGTTAAACAGCCAAGTAAAGGGCAAATATAGTTCTGTAGTGGAATCAATCACTGAACCCATCAGTGAGAATGACCCCCCTGGCCCCCACCTTCTTCCCTGTGCCTAAGAATTTGCCATATTCAATCTTTAGGCTCTGAACCCAAATGCCCTTTGAAAGTGAATTTATGATCACTTCATCACACTGTCTATTAGCTCACTTTCTAACAAATAGGATTGAGAAATATATGGCAGGAACTGCAACGGCACATTTCCAACTAATGGTTAAAATGTCAGGGCGATAATGTACAAGTGCGTCTGCCCTCAAACACAAAATCAAACGCAGCTTTACAAGGGCTGTTGCCATTCCACTTTAGTTAAAGACTTGCAAGCTTCCTTCTTCCCCTTTGCAGGGCTGCAGTTTGGAAGCTGCTGCATCTCATCAGGGCTCGGTTTGCCAGTGCTGTACTGTACTTCATTAGGCAGCTCTATTTAATGGTTTCAACAAAAGCCATCATTTTAGCCCAACTGCCTTGACTAAATTAAAATTTCCAATCTCTGTTTTAGTGTTCTGCAACTGATGTATACATAAGCAAAACTGGTCAACATCTGCCAGGGGGTTGGCCAAAAGTTCTGTAAAGATGTACTTCACATTTCTGAAGCATGTGCAAAGTAACAACGTACTTATCCTCATGAGGGCTCTCATGATTTTACTTCACCATTTGTTCAGACACACTTTAGCAGCATATAAGCCATACAGTTGATTCTCCCCTTGGTTGCAGTTTTATCTGTAGTGTCATTTTGAGTAATTGGGGTATGGTAGCTGATCAACTTTCAGGTTTCTCATTGGCAGAAAGGGACTGTATTGGCACCAAGAAAGAATATGATGGGTCCTCTCGGTGCCTGAGCAAGTGTCCCTCTTTTGCACTTGGCTACCCAAGGCCATTAGAAAATAAGCTTAATAAAGCAACTCAGTGTATACATCTTAACTATTCCCAGCCAAGGGGATGCAGCTATAGAAGAAATATTTTAAACCAATATGAAAGATGGTAAATGTACATATTTAGTCAGTGATCTGTGAAAGTTTTTGAATTAGTTTTTAAAGCTTTGTTAAGACCAGAACGCACAGATGTTGAAAACAAGTTCAGATGTAGCGACAGATGGTATTTGATTATGAAGCAGACTGTTCATATAATACAAAGATGCTGCTTCTGCCATACACAAGTAACTGCAGAGAGTGCAGTAGAAATTTTGGAAGGCAGAGCAGTTCAAGAGGTTCTTTGTGCGGCAATAACTTTCACGTTTTTCCAGCAGTGCTAGAATTGGGATAATTTTCTTTCTTTTGCAGTCAACACCCTCACTGCTCCCCCTTCCCACCCCCCACCCCCCCCCACTCCCCCTGCCATTTTCTCCCCTGTTGTATCTTGCACTTTTTTGATCCTCTTTTCAGGTCATTTGAAATCAGATTAAGGACAAATACACTTCATTTATATTTATGGAAGAACAAAGTTCCTTAAGGTTAATAATAACAAGAATTATTATTATATATTACCGATATTATCTATTAAAAAAAAAAAGAGTACCACATTTTGACGGAAAACAAAGTTCCTTAATGTTATTAATAACAAGAATTATTATTATATATTACTGATATTATCTATTTTTAAAAAAGAAAAAAGAAAAAAAGAGTACCACATTTTGGAAAAATCCTGAATTTTGCAACTGATATAACACTATATCCAGAATCACAGGGCAGTTGTACAGGTCTTTTGCGGGGGACAACATACGTGCCTATTTGCTGCCACATTTACCTTGTCAAAACCACAGTCACTCTCCTTCCACTTCCCTCCTCCAAAGAGACATGAGAATGGTGCTGAAATTTGGAAATACCAGGAGGGATCTGCACGAAGGGCAGGGGTGCCCAGCCCTGGGCACCAGCTTCACCGCTGCGAAAGTTCCCAGCTGGGGGGGGAGTGCAGACCCTCGCTGCCGCTGCTGTCCTCCCGCGCCCTCTGAGCCCGGCTTGGCCCACAGGCTGTGGACCCCAGCACCTTTGCCCAGACTAAGGAGCAGTTCATGTGGCCTCAGGCAGTGCCCATCTGCCCAGCCCTCTGCCCAGGGTCATTCCTGGCAGAACCAGGTTCCCCCCTTGCCCCACCACAGCACAACCTCCAGCCTGCTCTTTTCCCAGTGCGGCCCCCTGCCAGCAACTGGGACGGCCTCCCAGTACTGGAGCCGGCAGCCAGCCGTGGCCCTGTTGTTGAAGGTCTGCTGAATACTCTGGAAATTTCTGGAAGAGCAGAAACATGGTTTAAGTAGCAGGCCTTTCCTGCCAGTGTGCACCGGCACTGGGGTGGGAGCAACCTGGCACGCGAGCAGGGCAAAATCCTCGCCACGGATGGGCTTTTCCTGTTTCTCTGTGGTTCCACCCAGGTTCTGCGAAAGCAAATAGCCGAGCAAACAGTATTTCAAAATATCAGCTCCCGTCACTCACAAGGATGCAAAAGGATGCCAGTAAGCAAGGTTTCTGCTTGGAAATAAAATGGGAATGACAGCAGTGTGACGATTGCACAATATAAACTGGGGGCTTTGCAAGGGCTGCGCAGGAAGCCCTTGCTTGGGCTGTTAACGAGTAACGGCGAGTGTTAATGAGTAATGCAGAGGGCTGGCAGGGCCAGTGCCCGGTGGGGGGCTGTCGGACCAGGCAGTGTTCCTGGCTCTGCAGTGGGCAGGTGGGGGGTCCTGGGGAGGAGGTGCCGCCGTCCAGCGTCTGCGTGCACTGTCTATGAAATGGGGATGTGCAGCCGGCAGCGCGAAAAGCTTTGAGCTCAGCCTTCTAAAAGTGCTCGAGGCTTTTCCCTCTGGCACTCAATGCACGGTGGAGCTCCTCACCTGAGCTCTAGGTTTCACTAAAAGCTGGGAAGTCATAATGCATAGATCTGTATAAGAAAGCAGTGAATTTCATTTTATATTTTGCTGCTTCTGAACACACACATTTTATTAGGAAATATTAGAAATACACCCCTTGACCTGAGCGTCCTTATACTTCCAGGCTGTTTGCAATCTAAAGGGAGCTCGAGGTGCATGTTTTTCAGCTAAGCCTTTAAAGCAGTTTAAAACTCAGCCTTGTGGGCTGTTCAAGATCCACCCCTAACTGTTCTGCAGCTTTCTTCAACATAGCAACAACTATTGCCGTGCATGAGGGGCGGGTAGGTGTCCAGTCTGAACGGCAGATCTTCAGTCAGTCAGGCAGCCATGCAGTCCCTGGATGGGTGTGTTGTCACAGCCTTGTGTCAATTACTGAGAAATTATAAAAATAATATAAAAAAAAAATCTAAAGTGCTTCTACTTCAGAGAAATCTGGGCTCAGGGCTTTGACTGGAGCATCATCTCTTCCTTTAAAAGCTCTGACCAAATTATTGAGCTGATAAGCGATTCCCCTTGGTTTTACATGTGCTGGCATGAATTATCCTTGAGTGCTGCATATTAGGGTTGTTTTGTACTAAAAGGTGTTAAACACTTGTAATAAATATTTTTCCTTATTTCCCCTAGGACACAGTTCCATCTCTGGTTGGTGAAGCATAAAAAAGAGCTGTCATGCCCAGTTTTAATAGGCAATAGGATTTCAAGCCCCCAGAGTTGTTTCACAGTCTGGCAGTGGCCATAATGAAACTGGCCACTGTTGCCACAAGACTTTTTCCTCTCATGCGTTCTCCCCTGTTACCTCCCACAGCTGCTTGACTGGCAGGTCTCTTGCAAACTGCAAACATATTTACATTGGAGCCGGTAGTATTTCTTTAGCTATCTGTGCCATCTTTCTCTTTTTTCTTTTTTTCTTTCCTTTGCCTAACTAGAGACTCAACCTTAAGTCTAATTTTAAAGAATAAAATTAAACTGTGCATGCAATTAACTGCCTTTGAGTGCGAACAGCAGTTCATTTTCATGTGTTTTGTTGTGAAGCAAATAGCTTGTTTGTTTGTTTGTTTTTTTCACACTGATTCCCAAATAAACGGGAAAGTACCACTATTTACTTGCCTAGGATTTATTCATGAAAACGCAATCACAGCCTCCCGGAGTCTGGGCAGAGTGAGGTAGGGGGGTCCTTTCTCTGCACCAGAGTCGGTGTGTCACTCTGCTCTGCAGCTCTGGAAAGAGCCAGGCTAGCCTAAGCCAACAAGAATTCATTTGAGTATCTAAAAAAAATTTAATATGTAAATATAAGATACCTCTTTCAGCTCTTTGAGCCTGTGTTAGTGATACTAATAAGCTGTGCACAAAAGTGAGCACTGTAGCAAATGATGGATTTTCTTCACCCACCAAATTGATCAGGCTTGAATAGGCATCTTCTCCAAATGCCCCTGCCCGCTGGAAAGCTGGGAGAACAGGCAGGCCATGCAACGCACCCGGAGGGTCAGGGGCTTGAACCACGCAGGGAAACAACCCTCCCACCCGCCACCCCTTTTTATCTAGCGGTTCTGCCACCACCACGGGAGCCCTCTATCCCCATTCAACAATAAGCTTTAGCAAAGATTTAATTTATTTTGCGTATTGTGTTCTTAAAATAAATGCCATGCCGTATCTTAAAACTGGATCAGATTAGTCTGTTTGGGGAAACACTATAACCTATTGCAAAGAGTGACGGACTTGTTTGCCATTATTTCCTAAATGCAGTCAGTCGTATGCTGCAACTCACCCGTCAGTCCCCTTTCCCTCCTAACAAAGAGGGAAGACTGGATCAGAAGGGATCATCTCCATAGAAATTGTGTTGGCACAACCTAGACTGGGCATAAATAAGGGTACAGACCAAGAAAATGAGAGCAATTAACTCTTTCAGGCTCTCAAATCACAAAATGCAGTCTTCTATGTTCGGCTTCTCAGTAATGTGACGTGTAAAAGACCCCAGTTCCTACTGATGGTCTCAGTGACATAAAATTATTCTGTACTTGCCTTGGTCAGGGACAATTTGTATCTTCCTTATGATTTTTAAGGTAGAGCATAGTATCTTCCTTATTGTGAAAATTCCAGGTATTAGGGGAACTGAGGATTTCCAAGCACAGATGGCCAGATCTGCAGAATTTGGATCATTTCAGGGTGCTTGAAGCCTGGGAAAGTTGATTTGGCCCTCTGCAATGACAGGGACCACTTGCCAAGTTCCAGTCTAGCTCTGAACTCCTGCAGTATTCTGAGATGCCAATAGCTAGGATTTCTTATTTAGAGATCTGTATGCTTTCCACTGCAGGGTAAAATGGCAAATAGCGTCTTGTATTTCATAGAGCTAGTGTATTTGAGAGAAAAACTGATCAGGGGACAGAGGGAGCTAGCAATTACCCATACAGCTCATATCCTTTGGTCCATTAACTGTGCACCTGAGGATGATCTCCCTCTCCATCTAGTTAAGTCTTGATAGCTAACACAAAAACGAGCCCTCCCATGTAATCTGTAGCTGCCTTTGTAAGCCATTTCTAGGACGTGCTTAACCAGCTGCCTGGTTTTAGTCTCCTCACCCTCTCTCTGGCTCCCCTTTGACAAGGAAAGCATTTTCATGGTTTCCTGGCAGCTCCCTCCTGGGATGCCTGTGCTTGCTCTGAACCAAGATTGGCAGAGGACCTCCTCAAGGCTGGAGGCTTTCTGGAGCTGATGAGCCAGGGACCTAGACACGCTCCTCATTTCAGACACTGCAGTCAGCCCTGCTCGCCGTGCCATGGTCTTAGCAACCTCCTGAATACACGGGCAATTAGTAAGAGCTGTGGTGCAGCCAGTTTCTTAAGAAATTACCCAGGTATTTTAACCTGAAAATGCTTCTGGTATGTTGAGTTGATAATGTGGATAGATGTGAACTCAGAGAGGCAATCTGTTTGCAGTAAAAACAAAGATCCTACACCTATTAGTTACATAGGTGAAACTTCATGACCATCCGCAGACCACGTTTACACCTGGTGTTGATATGGCCCAGGAAATGCAACTCCAGTCCAAAAAGACATGGAGTTTTAATTGCTGTTGCAGATATGAAGTATTTATTAGGTTGTTACAGTGCAGCTAAAGCTGGATTCAGGCTCCAGCTCAGCTCTATGGTGTCTTGAGGCTGCATCAGGGAAGATTCTGAAAATAAATGACCTCAGATGAAAACATATTTTTAACACGCTCCTCCTTCAAAATCAGAAAATTCTTGCACAATTTTGTATCCAACTAAGCTACCATCTTACTGCCATCTGCACCAATTCTAAGCCAAAAAGAAACCATTCATATCTGAAATGCAGGCAATAATGTAAATCAAAGGTTGATTCAACCTCAAAATTTTAAGATACAGATGAAACAGCAGAAATGGTGAAGGACTAGAGAAAAACAATGAACAAATGAGACTTGCATTTTGAGGAACTATGTACGAACTGTTTAGTTATATATAATGCTAATGATTATATAGCTTGGAAAGAAAGTGATCCAAGAAAGAATGATAGATTGTAATAAAAATAATGGAGAATGGCACCCAGACACTAACATTAACAAGGGCAAATCGGTAACAGAAACAAATGCAAACCACAACAAAACAAGCATTATTCTACATTCACCTGACTTGCGGAACTCCCTGTTGCAGGACACCAGCATGGCAGGTATATCCAGGAAATGATTAAACATCATAAATAAAAGTACTTTCTAGCTCACGTTGGCTACATTTAATTTAAAGGACTATCTATGCCTTAGTCATAACTGGTTTCTTGCAGGGAGTTATTCCTTGTCCGATAGACTATTGCAAAATAGCATTCATTATCTTAGCTGGCGCTGGATGTAGGGCACTGGATTAGATAAATCATTATATCCATTTTGCAAGAGGGTTGGCAGTTTCATTAATAAATAATTCTAACTAAGGGGAAAAGAAAACCTTCAGAGGACTATAGTGTTAGGCACAGCCTGGCTACAGCAGAGAGGTTCAGTGCTTTACCTCTCGGTATGGGGCAACATAAACTTTTGGAAATAAATATAAACAATGGCAATGAGCTTGTAATTTATATTTTATTTTGCACAAGCTTGCATATATACTGCACATACATTCAGTTTAGAGAAGATGGAAGGCACACAAGGCAATTGAACTACTGTATCCTTTAAGTGGTACAAAGCAAAAAGGTAAAAGTCTGGAGAGTATACAAAAGCTTTAAACACACAAAATAAAATCCACCCCCCCCCACCCCCACCCCCAAACATTTTTCCTGTGTTTATCTTAAATTTAGTAGCTGCCAAGCTAGAATTGTAACTTTTTTCAATCAATTGTCTACTGCACCTTTTTTTCCAAACGGACAGGGGAGTCTTACTGTTTTATCTTGTCATCAATTAATATTACAGTACATCCTTGGTAATACAAAATTGTACACCTTCATCAAATAAATTAGGATAAATTAAACCAATAAATTATGCAAAGTCTTCAGAACAATAGACAACAACAAAAAAAATCCACAGTTGAAATTGCCTCTAGCTAAAAAATAAAATAAAAAAAATCAAAAAATTGACTTTATCAGTTCAGTTATTGTACTATCTTCAAATTAAAGGGTCTTTATTACAAAAAAAGAGCTTAATAATGCTATTTACAACATATTGCTAAATAATATAAAGGCAGTGTTTTGTCACTTTTGTAACTATATACATATGAGTAATGGCTGGGACAATATCAGTTTAAACCTTAACCTTTGACTCTTCTGGGCAGCATTAAAACCAACCTAAAGAGGCTTATTTTTCTTTTCCTTTTTTGTTTTAGTTTCTGACTCTTACACATTATACGGTAATGAGATGGTTATTGTGTTTGTCTAACATCTCACTCGAGTGGTACAATTAATGCAGAAAGGATGGATTTTAGAGAAAAATGTAAGCTCACTGTTTCTTCTAGATTTGTTTCTACATATCCCAGTATATTTGTGCATTCGGAAGGTGGCTGCTTCGGGAGAGAGGTGACTGTGGCTCAGATGAAAAGACTAAATAAAGTCATAGTGCCACCACTTTTCATACGCTAAAAAGGATATTCCTAAGAAGATACAAAGGTTAAATACCAGTTTTCATCCCAGCTCTAAAATGAGCATTTTTAGCTTCAGTTTATAGATGGTTTACAACCAACAGTTCTACAGAAAACAAAATTGCATTTCCTTCAACAGAACATTTAAGTGCAATACAGTAACTGCTTACTCATATAAACCAGTTACATTCCTTAAGGGGAGCTTTTTGAAAACAATGCGTATTGGAATTTTCAAACACAGTTGGTACCAGAAGGAAACATTTGCACTATTAACACCAATGATTGCTATATAATACACATGGCAAATATAGTTTTTGCTTTCACTTCTCATGTACAGTGCTCATTTTGGGGGTTTTGTAAACCACTTTCCATTTTTTATATATATATATATCTTTCTGTATATATATATACTTATAATCTTTCAATGCTGCTGGTGAAAATCCTATCTTTAAAGCCACAAAATCTTCACCTTTATTTCTTAATTAATCTTAACCTGTGGAAAAAAACATTTTTCTATTAACTGACTTCATATACATAGAAAAAAATTCTGCAATTTTACAGAAACTGTATTACCCATTCCCTTGACATCTGATGAAAGAGACTTAACTTTTAAAAGTAGAGAGCTGGATTTTCAAGAATGCTTTCAACTATCTACACAGTTACTGTAGTGTTTCTTATAAATTCAACAGATGTTTTCAGAATGTAGTTATTAAAATCTTATGTCTTTATGCAAGAACAGCTGTAAGGTTGAATATTTACATTGCTTTATAAAAGTTCCCCTCGATTTTCAATGTTCACCCACATACCTGGTACAGTAACAAAGATTCTGCAAACTTAAAACACTTTAATTAAATAATACTCAGAGGCACAAAGCAAACCTCAGGAATACATGGGTGAACACTTTCTTAAATAATTACTACATTCTAACATCTTCCACGTGTTTACCATTAAATGTGAAACGTTCCCATTAAACAACCAGAGATACAGTAAGAATTAAATGTTTTGTAGTTTCAAATAGAACATTCTTTTCACAAAACATAACAAATGTCTAAAATAGGTTCTTAATCTAGATAGGAAAAAGGTAAGCTTTTCACTTCATACGCATATTTTGTGTATGTGTGTGTTTCTGTGTATATATACATACATACACCCACACATTTTGTCTCTGTGTGTGTGACTACATATGTATATGTATATGCACATCACGTATGAAATATTGCTTCTATACTACTTTTCATCAGGCTAAGAAAACACAAGATTTGCACCACAGTTACAAAAAATTGGCTTCTACAAGAATTTTCAAAACTTGAATGCTGCTCAAACAATTGAGAAAAAATAATTTGCGTTATCAAACTGTTCTAAAAATTCTCTTCTTCAAAAACGTATTCTCCTGCTTTTTTTTTTTTTAATTTTTAAAAAGACACAAAATATGCATAGCTATCAACATTATGTCAAACAGCCGGAAAAAAAAAAATCAGTGTTTATTGCAGCTGTAGTAATTGAAAAATAAAGTTTAAAAGATGAAAATTGTAAGCCACAGAAGGCACAAGAACAATTGTACTTGTGGGGGAAAAACTGGTATTTTGAAGGATTTTTTTATCCTTCCGCTGGTGCATTTAAGGTCTAGGCACAGACTATAACCTCAAGTTTATATGCAGAAATAAATCTGAATTAGCAGTAAATGAATGGCAACATGGGGTTTCTACATGGATTTTTAAATTCTTTCCTTATGTAAACTTTTCATTATAATAAAAGTAGCCTCCTGCCTTTTAGCCATTTTTAGTGAAATAATATTGAGATCACTCAAAGGAAACTGGTTTCTACTCAAAATTTAGTAGGAGCTATGCCATGTATTTATAATTTTAGGTGTATTGGGAGGCACAAAGGCAATATGGCTATAAAATGCAGAAAAATCACATAACTGAAATGATCAAATTATCATTTATTCCTTTTTTCAGACCAAGGAGGTTTTTATTTTGCTTTTAAGATGAAATTTCTACTCTTAATTCCTATGCCTCATTTACTATTGAGATTATGCTACTTATAAATAAATAAATAAATGCAACAACATCAAGTGTTGAGTACACAATTTCACTTATTTAGATTATGTGAATCACATTGCAGCCAAATAATAATAATAATAATAATAATATTAATAATAATAATAATAAACAATATAATAAAAGCAACGGTAAAATCACAGATTGAGATGGTAGCTAGTAGTATGTCCACATAGTATGACTAAAGTATGGCTTTGCTTTCTTATGTCCAAGGTGACAACGCAGTGTTACATTTTGTATCTGATGGTATGCCAATGATGAACTTACTGTATTAAAACTTGAGCATTTTATGCCACTTCTTCCCGTAAATCAAAAAAGTGCATGAACACAATTTTCATCCTTTCTGACTCAGAATTCATTGGAGTTACATCTTTATGAAGTGTAATGTTTACCAAATCATGCACAAAAGAAAAAAAAAAGAACAAAAAAAGAAAACAAAAGTAAATGAAAGAAAATGGAAGAAAAGAAAAGAAAGAAAAAGACACATCCTGTCTACTGTAAGGATACGTACAGTATTAGATACCCTCAGGGAGTCTAAGATCAAGATTTGTTTTGCTTTTAATGCATAGTGAAAACGTTGGCACTTCATCCCATGCTATTGTCTGCATTGCCTATACTCCACAGATACTGCCAGTGCTTGAAAAGAATGACAGGGAATCGTAGGATTGTGCTGTTTAATTTGAAGTCAGCAGGTTTTTAAGGCTTTCTGCTAACAATAATTGCTTTCATACATTTCTGTCTATCAGCAGTATTTGTAAATGAAGTGAAACTGCAATGATCAGGTCAGCTCTTTAGTCACATGGGTAAACTTTCACTCTCCAAAGTCAAAATGTAATTTTAAAATAAAGAAATAAGATACCAATATCCTTGATGGTCTAAATATAATTCGCAGCTAATTAGGAACTTCCTCTAGATTCAGATTGAATTATGTAGGGGAAAATATTATTGACGATAACAATAAATTCTTACTGCATCCGTACAAAAGACGACAGAGAAAATGACAAATACAGAGTGCCATAGCATATTCAACCTTCCCCCAAACTTCTGGAGACGATATCTTTCTGAAAACATGAGAAAAGGAGAGCCACTGAAGAAAGCACGAGAACTAGCAGCTAGCTTTCTTTCTGTCTGCTGACATACCACGGTATAGCATTCAGGCGAACCCAGATCCATCACGGACTTCACACTGTAGCTCAGATTTTGGTCAAGACTAACTCCAGCTTCAGAAGATAAGTGCAGTGCATTGTTCAAATTGTTTGTTTGTTTTTTTGTTGGTTTTTTTTTTTCTTTTAAAGCTGCACTTACTGTAATTTTAAAAATTCAATTTGGTTATCTGAACCCTGCATAGCCAGGAGGACACTGTGATTTTTGTATATGCTTGATTAGATTTTTATGAAAATGTCATTTTTGTTCTTCTGATTAGGAAAAGACTAATTATATTTTATAACTACAAGCAAGTCTATTTTTTTTTTTCTTCCTTTGCCTCAGCTCTGTGAGGTGAAGACGCTTTCTTCTACTATATCTAAGATCATTCAAAAAGTGCTTTTCAGGACAGATGTTGAACACAGACAGAAAACTTTGTATACTGGAAAGGGGATTTTGCGGGGCAGAAGGGACTAAGAAATGAATAAATTTAGGATTAATGCCATATAAAGTAAGACCGAGACATGGCAATATAGGACGCTGAAGGTTTCATTTTTACTCTATGGAGAGTGAAATGCTTCCGCTTTAATAAGCTGACCATATTCCAGAATTAGTGTGGTTGATACAATATTGTGCATGAATTACTGGCCTCGCCCTGCAAGAACGGTATTTGATTTGTGCAAAGAACCCTTGCTGCAACTTAGAGAAACAACAACCTGGCATGTTGATTACTGGTGCAGGGTATCTATCATTTCTGTAAGGAAAGCACGAAGAATAGGGTTTGCTTTTTTGGGTATCACTTCTTGAAGTGAGTACCTAAAATAGATGTTGTAGTTTTTTGAAGTAGGAAACAAAATCTAGTTATTGATTAAAAAGTATATAAAATACAAAAAAAAAGCTTGAAGCTTATGAAGTGACTCCACAGAGTTCAGACCTTTAGCAGTATAAACATAATATAAACTTCATTGTCTGTAGTATTGTGCCATGACATTAGTCTCACCAAGACAAAATGCCACTTTGCAGCAAGCAATAAATCTGACAAAGCGTTTTTAAACATAATGCCCTAACTTGCTAAGACAGGCTTTTACACGCTTCCAAACTCTTCTCCCTGAAAATTAACCCCGTTGATTCTCCAAATGTTAAGGGTCTCGGGCAAAAGTAAACTGAAGGCTGAAGTAAAATAACCATCCCCTTGGAACTGAACGAAATCTTAAATCCAGAAGGGATCACAGTCTAATTTCATATACATATATATGTATGCGATACACATATATATGAAATTAAAATAGAGACACACATGACTTGGGCATCAGAAGGGGACTGCTACTTTCATACATTCATAAATAACTGCTGAACTCTCTACTCATGAAGAAGCTCTTGTAGGCAGTTTGGGGATTTGAAAATCTCGGGGACCTCACTGTCCAGCTTACAGATGACCTTGTATATGGCCTTCTTCCAGGAAGGATCAACATCTTTGCCTGCGATAATGGCATTGAAAAACTCCCGTAACGTGATCTGAGCCACTTCCAGGAATCTCTCTGGAACCTGCTGATACAAGGAGACAATGGCATTAATACAGTTTTCAATTTCAAGTCTCTGGTTCTTCAAAGGAAACTGAGCTAAGTTCTTTCTTTCAGAAAGGGGCTTACATAGCACCTGCATTTTCTAAATGTGGCAGCCTTCTATTCTCTTATGCAAAGCTGTTATATATAGTACTATAGCAATAACTTTTATAACATGTGTTAGAGATCTTTGTAAAGTCTACTGACAGAATGTAGGTAACAAAATGTTACTGTCTGGGTTTGGAGAGTGGGGGATTTATAGGATATAATTAGCAGGAGGGGAAACAAACACAATTGTCTTTAAGGAGAGAAATCTCTGCTTGATTTGTACCCATGCATTTACAGCTATGTTCTCCTCTCTGTGTGGGAACTAATTCAGAAGTTATGCACGCATAAAAAGCCCTCTGTACCTCTGTGCTTAACTTTGGTCACGACCAGTGCTGAAAGCTATCAAAGAAAAACGGTATCTCTGAATGTTGTTTGTAGTTTAAAAACAACAGCAAGCAAGCAAGCCTTCAGCTAACAGCTTGCTTCTGGGGCTGCTGTGTGCGAGACCCCCATAGGATGGCTTTCTCCGGAGACATTATGGTCTTCCCTTTTTCAGAAGCCTACAAATAAAACCCCAACCTCTTCAATGAGTGCATAGTGTTCCAAGTTTTCTTGGGAGACATTATGGTCTTCCCTTCTTTTTCAGAAGCCTACAAATAAACCCCCAGCGTCTTCAATGGGTGCATTGTGCTCCAAGTGGCTACTGAGCTGGGATGAGTTAAACTCATCTGGGTTTTCTAACTGTCACTGTCACTTCACGGGTGAACCAAACAGCCAGCTAGCAGGAGCATGCCACTCTCAGAAGCCCCTGAACAATGGGTGAATGTTAAAAAACACAGCTACATCAAAACTTTGGTAATTCATCCTAAATAGGTGTCTCAAGCACCAGGACCACCTTCTTACCCTCTGCCTTAAATGATTCAAAAGCAATCACTGTAATGAAGCATATGTCTGTTACAAGGTTGAGGTCATCTCCATAAAGGTATTATTTTCCATTTTTATTACGGAAATATGGCTTCACAGCTCCAGAACTGCTAATACACGGCCGGCCAGTAGCCAGCATGCTTATAATAGCAAGTATTCCCTCACTGCTATTCTTTGCCCACTCCAGCAAGAGGAGTTCTCTGACCTGCAGTAGGGGCCACTTCAACCATTCCTGTGGCCAGCAGACACCCAGGCAGATCTCACTCATTTACTGAATGCATGTGACATTGCCAGATCAGGGCCAGCACCTTATCTTCCATTTCAGGAATTTGTTCTCCCTTTAGAAGCCACTTTCAGAAAACTTGCCTGGAAATGTGCGTGTATAAACTGATAGAGCTCTGGAGCCTCCCTCACCTGTTACCGCTGGGGAAACACCAGCAGTTTGCTAGCCACGTTGTGCCAGTAGGTAAGCATGAGATCAGCTCCCCCTGACACCAGCTAACAAACTGCTTCCAGAAGCCCCGCAGGCTGCAGAAGTCCTCCATCTACCTCTGAGAGTGAAATCTAGCCCCCACACATTTTTCTCTGCTCCCAAAGACAGGCTGCCTTCTGTGGAAATTTTTCATTCAACAGGCCGCATGGAAAAAAACATTTTTACAGATGTTCTATTCCAGCCATAATTACGAGGGAAGAAAAATAACTGTTTCACTTATTCCAGCTCAAAGAAATAACTTAAAAATTCACATAACCACTCTGTTGTTTGGGCAATTGGTAATAGGTCTACAAAAGATACCCCGCTTGTCTCATTCTTGCATTGCTGTAAAAAATTAGGCACTTTTCTGTTCATGCAGTTCAAACAACTGGTCATGTGCTGGGTCTTGCTGGGCACTAACCAAGGGGAAGGAGTGGCTGACTGCATGATACTAGGAAGCTAGAAGTGTAGTAGACAACCAATTTTTTGGTGTACACACTCATGTTAGCTCATGAGGGCAAAACCTCTTGTTTTTTGCCTTTGTGCTTGGGAAGAAGTTCACACCTTTCAATTTTGGTGTCCACTCCAGAGGACCAACATTAGATGCCTTTTTTCCCTTCCAAGTCACTGGAGATGGGAGGGAGGCAATTACAAGCACCTACACGAGAAGCATGAAGCCCAAACACAGAAAGTCCTGCCTCTCCCTACATGGTGTTATACCCGTGACAACTTCAAGCGTGGAGGTGACAACCTGGGTTTTAAGTTGAGCTTTTGCCGCTCATTTTTTACCTGTACATGTGAAAGTTTTCCAGGTAGGGGTGATGCTTTTCCATGGAGTGGGCAGCGTGAAACCGCTAAACCTCTAGCTTCCAGGCCTCCTACCCCATAACTACACACAGGCTTTTCTTTTAGACTAAGAGTTAGCTTTTAAGGTCTGACTTCATTATACCTGAGTCACATCTGCAGGGCCGGGCCCCTTTGAACCCAGTACAACAGGCTGCAGAGAGCAGTCCACAAATATACTAGTGAACAAAGACCTGTGGGGGCTTTGAAAAGCCCCAAAAATTCAGCTTCTTCCCTTGGATGCTCCACCTCGTAATGCTGACATCCCAAAGATCTCCCCTACTTGTCAGGCATTAGAGCTATTCCTGGCTCTTTCCTTTTGGGATGTTATTAGCAATTTTTCATGTCAGACTGGATTACACACATTACTTCGCATGTTGTAATGTGAATAGCACTGTGATTAATCTCCACAGGATAGTACATCGGCCAACATTCTTCCTTTCTAGAAAGAGTAACTGCAGTGGGTTTTTTTGTTTTGTTTATGTTTGTTTGGGTTTTTGTGGTTTTTTTAAGCAAAAAAATTACTAGTGAAGTCCAGAGCCTGAAAATAAATATTGAAATGGATGGGTAGTTATATTTTTCAGTGGGCAATTAATCAGTCAACCATATTAATTATGTGTATGGGGGTGGCATTTCCCTGACCCTAAGTGATGGCGACCTATTCAGCGCATCTTTACACCTAACTGACTGAACATCTCTGAAGTAGGAACATCTGCAGAAAATGCTTCAGTGACAAATAAACTCCATCTACATTGCTTTTAATAGAACCAACAATCCCTAGTATGAACCCAGGGCATTTTCTTAGCATCAGGTGGCAGCAGTCAATCAAAGAATCACACTTTACATTCACCAGGAGGAAAGACAGTGAGGTCTGCTCAGGGGGAAGCTAGGTGGGTTTCAGGCTGAAGCTTCCACATCAGACTGATTTAGAAAGAAATCCCACTTTGCCACAGGCTTTCTCAATGTAAGTCAGCTTTGCTGCCAAGGTAAAAGTCACAGGCCAAACTCTGGAGTAGTGTAAATCAGCAGGGCTCTACCAGCCTCAGTGCAGTTATACTGATTTACACCTGGTATGAATCGGTCCTGTACTGCCTAACGCAGTCCAGGCACCACCACGGTGCCCCTTCTCAAGCCTTAGCCACGTTAACACATCCCCTTTGTCTACGAAAACTGGGGAGGGAATTAAAGCTCTCATCTGCTCTTGTCTATTTATGCTGTTTTAACTACTGGCATTTTCCTTGGCTTGGACAACAAACCTGAACTATTTCACTCCTGGGTTTGCATGTGCAACTACCATGCCTAACCATTTGGATTAGCACTGTGGGGGAGTGCTTTGTTAAAAATACTCAGCACAAACTATTTCTATGTGAGTAAAAGTATAGTTCCAATGGCTTGAAAGTTGGACTTGAGTAAGACCTAACTCTTCCTTCACACAGAAGCGTACACACTTGCAGAAAGTGATACGCTTTAAAAATACTTGTTGAATTTCTTTTCAAGGAAAACATTACCAAAAAGGCAGCGGTTTTTGGGAAGGTGAGGGCAGATCCTCAGCAGGTTTAAGCCAGTGTTGCTCAAGGAAGATCAGTGAAACAATGCTAATTTTAAGCCAACACAGGGGATCAGGCTTCCTTTTCTGATGGCATGCAAGGACTTTAAAAATCACTGTTGGGAAGGAGGGCACGTTAGAAGTAACCATGTGTCTCAAGTTGGTGGCTAATCACTGGCCCTTCACTGTTTTTCTCATTACTAGGTTGTCTTGTATCTTGTATCTTTTATCAATTAATTCATTTCTTTTTTGGGTTGTGCAGCAAAGACTTCTTCTCCCTTCCCTCCCATTCCCCTCATCTCCTCCCCTCCCCGAGCCCTCCTCCTCCTACTCTTCCCAGTTGCTTTACCTTCAAGGATGATTTGTTTTATTAAACTGACTGTCCCCAGCCTCTGCAGTACATAATAAAAGCCTGACATAGCAGCCTGCCTGCCTTCTGTGTCCTGCAGATACTCATCATAAGTGTCAGGACATACCAAGGTTAGCGGTCACTGGAAGTGCGCTCGCTGGCTCAAGCCTTGCCAAACATGCTTGGCAGCTGAATGAATGTCACAGAGAATAGAAGGGGAATTACAAAGGTTAGAAAGAAGACAGCCTCTCTCTCTCTCTCTCTCTCTCTCTTTTTTTTTCTGGAGATATATAAGCTGATTTTTCACACTTCTGAAATAAACATCAGCTCATTCACAGTCCCTTTCCAGCACCTAAATCTCTCCCATTGTCAAGCAAATGTTTAATTTCTACCCAAGCCTTATTTCTTCATTAGCAAAATAAGATGCTTAATTCTCTCTTAATAGAAAAGGGGAAAACCACCAAACCCAAATGACAAAACAAGTCACCAGTCTGCTCAAAGATTTATATGTGTATTTCATATCATTAATCCTATTGAGGGTGGGCTTCTTTACAGCTAATCTTTTAAACTTTCACGAATTCTTGCTTAAGTGGTAAATCTAGATGATAGAAAAAGCAATACAGATGTAAAGATCACAGAATTGTGAAAGTCAAGTTAAAAACGATATTCCAGAGAATTGTGTTTTGGTTTTTTACTATAAAAGGGCAATAAAATGCTGACTGTAAGAAGACAATGTCAAGGAGAAAAGGGTATTGGTATTTTGGATACTCTTGACTGCTCGCCTTGGAGAGAGAGTTATTCTTGTCACAAACCCTTTTGTCTGCATCTGCTGACTGCTTGCCTGTAGCCAGCAGCATACTTTAACTGTTTTGTCACCTCCTAACATCACATGCATCAGCTGTTGTGCTTTTGTTACGGGTATTGTAGAGCTAATCCACTGTGGCTGTTCTACTGTGCAGTAAATAAAACAGAAACTGCTTCTCAGACAATTCTGCATGAATATTTCAGATGGCTTTTACAACTCTGATTCACAAAATAAAATACCCACCCCCCCAAACTAGACTCAGATGCCTCAAAGCTAATTGCATGCAATGACTTCAGGCATCAGAAACAACTGTTTTACTTGGATAAATGAATAGCAGACCTTTCTAAAGTTATTCTTTAAAAATACTAGACATACTTCTTTCCTTCCAACTTTACCTGTGTATAAATCTTTTATTTAGACTATTTCTGATTTTTGGCAGTGGCAACTTTGAAATATTTTGTGCCAATAAAACACTTAAAACCTCTTTGAAATCTTTTTTTCCAGAAGTGCAAGAGTCTGGGAAGATTAGTTTACTTTCACTTGGGCATCAAATAATTTTAAGCATAGAAGTAATTTCACAAAGTTCCTAAACTTCCCCCCTTCAACTTTCCTAGAACAGGGAATAAAATATTTACTCAGTAGTTCATTTTCTGCGGCCAATTGCTACACTGTCCTAAAGCAGGGTGGCTTTGAGCATGTTCACAGGGGCAACGGTAGCAAAGCCCAGCGTGAGGCCTGAAGCAGAAAAGATACCCCAGGAAAGGAGACAAACAGGTGAAGTACTTTACCGAGCATTCATTCACCCTTGTGCACACATGATTCCTCTAAACAAACTCTCCTACCCCTGCTGTTTGTTAAGTAAATATTGATCAAGGAGAGACATATCTCCTGACAGCAGTAGCACAAGCTGGGGACTTGTTCTGCAGACAGAGTGGACTTAAATGGATAAACTCAGATGCTTTAGGAAGGCCACACAGAGATTACTAGATAAAAAGGCAAGAAGTCAGAGCTGGCTTTCCTTTCCCCTCTGCAGGGGGTTGGGACTTGGTTATGTGGAACCTCAACGATAGAAAGAAAAGTCATCTGTTCCCAAACACAGTCTTATAAAGCGAGAAGCCTGCGTCTTAAGTGCCCGAATGACTTCCTATTTTTCTCCCTTGCCAGCTGATGCATTAATATTGCACACAGTAAATAGGGAGTTTAAGTCCCTCTCCTTGAGCACATGTGGGAGGCTGCCAAGGGGCAGCACCTCAGCAGTCTAATTTTCACTGCCCCATTGGATTCAACAGAGGGTTTACATCCCCTGCGGATGGTCCACTTCTGATTTTGCTGGGCTAGGGCACACGTTTTCCTCAGAAGCACTTTTTTCCCACTCATACTCCAAATTAGTGGTTCACTCTGCTGAATGTGGGATAAGGTACACACTGCCCTACATAAGGGTGCCCAATTTAGGCTGGCCGTTGGTTCTCATAAGCGGATGGTGAAGATTTATTAGACGGATGTGTCTAATGGTAGTATAGCTGCAGAAACCAGTAGCAAAATTGTCAAGTCATTAGCGGCTGTGATTTCTTGTAAAATTTCACCAATAGGTAACAGCAACTTTATTTCAGTAAACTACCAAAAGTTGGGTGGACAGGAGAGGTAAGGCAAGTGCTTGTTGCAGCAGATTTTTAAGCACCTCTCAGAGATCAGATCAAAAGCCACCAAACCACGCACACGGCAACCATAAAGCTATTCACCTTGTCTGGAGGGGCAGAGGGAGAGGATTAGATGTTAATTTTCAGTGCAGGGTCCCATGTTTAGAAGTACCAAGACCAACGCAACCGTTCTAATATTGTAACAGTGTCAGACAACTGCTTGGCTGTAGCACACAAATCTGAAGATCCTTCAGACAGGGACAGCTGGGCTAAGCTCAAACCCTTTTCTCATACGATGTCTAATCTGCGTTAAACTTCAGCTACATTTGTACGATTAGGCTGGCCAGAGCGTACCTACAGACTTTGCCTGCCGTATTGTGCTGGAGTCTGATAGTGTGTTGTATTACTAATGTTCCAAGAGTAAACACACTTGTAGGAAACAGCTATAGTTCAAGGCTGCACTTTAAAAAAAAAAAAGTTTCATCAGTCTTAGCAAAGGAACAAACGGCAATAACACTCTGTATCATATTTTACAAAGCTTCAAAAGAACAATGTCCCGTTGAGTGAAATTCAGTAGCATTCTGTAAACATTAATTTAAGGAAATCAATAGGCTCTGTGAGCTAAAGCCATATTGCAAGATAAACTGGCTGGAGTGCTACTTTGTCAAACAGATTTTAGTTTTCTCGGCTAGATAAAGACGGTTTCAAAATGGGGCAACGTGTTGCAACCAAGGTTTGAAAACTATGTGGCCTTCAAACAGTCTGCTTGTTCCTACTACAAAGCTGGATAAACATACTTTAAAAATGATAAGATTGGGCCAGGATTGATTTTACTTTCAAATTTTATATAAAGTAGAATTCTTGGTGAGTGTGTGCTTGGATGTTTTTGATCCTAATTAAGAGCAGAAATATACAAGTGCAGAACAGACAGCTCAAGATATCAGGCTGCCAGGAGAGGTTAAATTATTTGGAGGCAGGTTTCTTGTTTTGGGGGGTGGGGTGGGGGTTTGCAATTGCAGGATGTGGATTTAAAAAGTCTTTATTCATGTTGACCTGGTGGGCAACAAGTCGCCTTGCCAAATAGGAAAGCCAAAATCTCTAGTGGACTTAGGATCAGAGGTCTTCAGCTGGTGAAAGCTGTTCATGTTGCAGGGCGCAAGGTCGTGGTAATGGGAGGTTAACAGGTTGGAGGGGGTGAGAGGGAGAAGCTTCTAGTTGGATGATGTAGACAGTAGCTATAGAGAGGGACTCTGCAGGGAGCCTCTTAACCCAAGGATAAGGTATAAACAGCATCTATTAGACAAGTGATGGAGAACCTCTCCAGGATGATAAGCAAGTCCACTATAGGGGGACCAGTCTCACCATGGGTAGCTCCAGGTCTAGCTTTAATATGTGTGCACAGCGGTCTGCACCAGCACAAGCACAGAAACAGCAGAAGAGATTCAGGGGAAATACTGCTGAGAAAACCTCATACAAAGTACAAACTAGATGTGCACAGGCATCCCCCACCGCCAGTCAGGGTAAGGTGAGCTTTGCTGGCCCGGTGCAACCTTCCTAAAGGAGATGCTTGAGAAACTCCACTTGCATCACCCACGCACAGCCCTGAGCCCCTTCCTCACACGAGGAAGATTTAAGCCTGCAGGCTTTGGAGGCAAGCTGGCACCTAAGCATTTATTCCCATAGCCGCCACAGCCTGTCATGAAGGAAACCTACCGAGGACAAGCCCTTCCCCATCCCTCCCTACCTGTAAGACACTGCATCAGAGCAATGCTGGGATCAAGCCAGCAGTAACACAGTGAGGCACCACACTACTTCTGAAGCCACTTCTCTGTGGGCTTGCAGGGAGGCTGGTGACACTGGGACCAGTCCCTTCCTCGCATGCATCCCACCAAGCCAGGAACCCCCCTGCTTTAATGAAGAGGTACAAGGCACCTATCCACTGGGCCCTCTGCAGACTAGGAACCTGCACAATTAGCAGCTGCAGGCACGGATCTGCTGTTGTCTCCAGGATAACGCTGCCCTGAGCAGCACTGCCCTGCCATCGGTTCTCCTGTGCTCATAAGGGCAGCGTCTGCAATACCCCTTGCTGGTGTCCTGGCTGCTGCCACATTTATCCAGCCCATCACCTCCCCTCATACACATGCTCTTTTCCCTAAGCGCAGCGAGCTGCTGCGTGGGACCATCTTAGCGCTGTGAGTTGGTGTGGCAGCATATCAAGCAGGAGGCTTTGGCTTCTACACAGGAATTGGAGGCAGGTTTTGGAGTAAGTTGCTACACTTTCTGGCGCGAAAGCCACGGCAGCATATGGCCCAATGTTCTCAGTTTAAGTCTGACACTTAACATTATTTAACAGTTTCTGTGTTAGGTGCTTTATAAGGTAAAGGAAATTAACAATTTTCAGCTAATTAGATCACTCAATTGGCTGAACATCCTGGACACCTCTTAGAAAAAAACAGGTTGGCTCAGGCAATGGAAAGGCTAATGCCTCTTCCATTATCACTTATGAGGAGAGAGAAATAGTTGGAAAGGATGCTTTTATTTTAAAAACACAAATGAAAAATACCTCAACTATTGGATGCTCCAGTAAACACACTTTTCTCCCAACCACCATCTTTCTAGAGAGTGGGGCGTCAGTTTGCCCATCACCACATGTGTCCCAATCCCCCTGGCTACAGCAGTAGCTCTCTGGTGCCACCACGATCTGCATTTATTGCCTTCGGGTTTCCTCTCACCACTCCTGCCACACAAATCTGTTAAGAAATGATTTTTTTAAAAAAAGAAAAGAGGGACAAGAAATTGGGTGGCCGTTTGGGATGATCTGCTCTCCCACTGTAGCACACAAAGAGAAGCCCACTCTTTTGGGACAGCACTAACAGCAGCACTGAGCCTGGTGTTTGGGAAGGAAAAAGCATTAGCCCAAGTCCGGCTCAGAAGAGAAAAATTAGGAAAATAACAGAAGTTTCACACTGCATTTGCTGTAACACTGTAACTTTTTAACTCTTTGTAAAAAGCTGGAAAACACATGCCCCTCAAATGACTTAAGAATGTATTTTAAGTGTTAGTTTGAAGTGAAGCTGAGATCCCTTATCCCTTGACTAGAGTCTGGGGCACTAGTAATCTACTGCTGGCTTACTGTTATCTCCTCTGCCGAGCTCACAAAGAGGAGAGAGAATAGGCATGGCTCTTACAAGGAAAAAAAACTGACAGTAGGGATGCTAAGATGCCTGATGATATCGGGGAAGTGAAAGTGGTAGTGCAGTGAAAATGGATACTGCATGATACATTAGATTTAATCACTTGCATTTCAATTAAGCTTTTCCACAAATAAAGATTGGGAAGTACTCCGCAGGCTCCCTGCGCGGCTGGAGCGCCAAGCGCCGTTGGTGCTGCGTGCCCCGGCTGGACGCACACAACAGCGCTTCTGGGGCTCACTCAGGCTGAACCCCCCCTTCTGCCTCCCGGGGTTCTCCCTGTTAGGACCCATCTTCCCATTTCACAGTATGTGTGAGGCATCCTGCACCGCACACGTCACGGCATCGCCAGCACCCCTGTAGGATCCTTGTCCTGGGACTGCTGTGCCCATGGTTCAGGGGGTGAGCCTATCCACCACAGAAACACAGCCACTCTCTCAAGCAAACACAACAGCCTTAACAGGCTAGTTTTTAAGCACAAAACTTGGTAAGACTTGAGAGTAGAGTGGGTTAAAACAAAATAAAAAGACTTTTGGTTTTCTATTTATTTAGACTTTTTGCACCTTGAAATTCAGTTCTCCCTTTCCCCGTCCTCAAAAATCATCAATAGCATTTTACTGGGGAGATTATTATCAAATTTCCTTTTCTGCCTTACTGATGGATTAGAACTGCATGAGATGTAGGGGCTTCTAATGGAAACTCTGATTGCCCTTAACTTACTGCATTGCCAGTGGCACTGCTGCAGAATGGAAAAATCACTAAGGCTCCTACAGCTTATGATAGTTGGGTGTCTAGTATGTGTTGGGAAATGTAAGGAAGAAACACAGGAGGGGTTACTGTCACACCCCAGATGCTGTCTCATACAAAAACTGAAGGAGAAATAAAACTCGTAGACAAGAATAGTCTAACTTTAACTCAGTCCCATTGTGATGAAATGCAATCTGCTACAAGAGGCTGCCTACAATGCCAAGCGGCATATTATGTACCCTGCTGCCAAAATTCTGGCAGGTACCGCATACAGGCGCCCACAAAAAACCTGTCCAGAAAAGTGAGTACAAGGATGACCACCCAATTCTGGCTCTGCTGCAGGAACAGCAGACAGGTTATTGCATACTCTCCTGGACACATCAGCCAGCTGGGAATGTGATGTGTTACTCAGAAGGACCGGGAGGTACAGCCTGGACTGTGATAAGCAGGTGTGTCTCTCACCAGCAGTAAGTCTTCTGCTTTCATGGTGTACTTCCATGCATAAAAGAGCTGGGCAGATAGAAACTGCTGGGTAGACCATGGATATAGAGGAAAACTGGTTCATAGAGCTTGTAGTGTGCAGGGATTTATTTATGTTCAGCAGAATTTGACCCCATAGATGAACCATTAACACTGCAGTAGAAGTGATAATGAAAGGTTTATAAATCTAGAATACATCTTATATATATAAAAACATCATAAAAGTTAGCAAACATCTGTAATTGGTGTTGCTTGCTCTTGCACTTTCTTCCCATCTCTCTGCATTGCAGACACCTTTGTCTTCTGTGTCTGGCCCTGAAAAGCTCCACCTGTGCTCTCTCCCTCCTCAGTTTGTATGTGCTGGGGTGGGGGGAGCGTGGAGGGAGGTAGGGGAGAGGGATGGGAAGCAGGTGGTGTTTAATCAGCCTGGCAGGGAAAACAGGCAGTCACCGGGGTCCTTTTGGGGGTGTCATGAAGGTGGTAAGCGTGCCCCCTGGCAGCAGGGTACCTCCTTTCCTCTTTCCCAAGGCAGAGTAGGGGCAGGGGAAGGAAACTGCATGGTTATGGGTGAGGGGTGTTGCAAATGAAGCTCAGGTGCCCCCTGATTAACTCTCACCAACCTCCTCCCAATGAAACCACGCTTTTATGGGCATCTGGAGCCCATCGTGATGGGATAAACTGCTCCATCTATTCCACTCTGAGCCATGCAGCTAGACAAACTGGCCTACAAACACCCAGTTAAAAGCTTCAGCACAGGACCTGCCGGGGACTGGTGAGCCTCGCAAGCCTGTGGGGTCAGAAGACGAAGTCTTACATCCTAATGGACTGAGCTCTCTCTTATTTGACTCCTCCTTATCCCTTGCGGAAGGAAATGGTGCGACTCCAGACGGTGCTGGATTAGATAACCTCGAGGCTGGGCCTCCTCTGATGGAGCCAGCCCTCTCTGCAATTGCATGAGATAAGCCACTTCGGCTTCCCCCTCAGCATTGATACTCAGCAGTTAAAGGGCTTTTATTTGCAACGCTGATTTCCCCTCTCCCCTCTAAAAACTTTCTGAAGTTGTAGATTACTACTGCTTTAAATGCATTTATGCGTCTACGCCACTGTTCTCCCCTAAGTCCCAATCAATGCAGCAGCCTTTCTGCTTAGCAACAGAGATCATGCCACCCTGGTCTGCTGCTCTCTACAAAGCCTCTCCATTAACCACAGAAACAAGTTCAAGGCCACATCTTTGAGCACTCTGGACCACCACCTGGACACCGCTTCTTCTGATGGCACATTTCCACTAGAGCCTTGAAACTGCCCCCCCCCCCCCCCCCCCCCCCCCCCCCCCCGCAGAGGGCAGTTCATGAGTCCCTCCGGTAGCACACAAAACGAGGCAGAGCCTGGCTGCGTACCTTCCCCCTGTGCAGATAAGAAAGATGAACCTTGCCCCTTCCAGATCTGCAGGGAGAAATCATCTCCAACATGTTGATTACCTTCAGCCAGTCCTTCTGGCTGTCCCCCTCTCCCTCTCGCCCACCCACACGTGCATGTCAGGAGGGCGCCAGGCTCTTTCTCTGCACTGTGAAATCCAGCTGTACTCTAGTACTGCAGGTGATGGGCTCGGTGTAACTACAGAAAGTGACCCAGTACTCTGAAGACTCCCTCCCTTTTGGACCAAACAATATTTCCTAACTTCACTTCTTGTGTTACTAGTATCGCTTCAATAGGATACTGAACCATGACTGCTTCACCTCCCAGGTTATCTCTCTCTCACGCAGGCGAAGGACACACAGTTCTCATGCACCCCTGCAATATTCTGCTGTTACTTCCTCACAGCCTCAGTATTTCAACCTTACAGATTGAACTGTCTTTGAAAACAGTGTTCCCATTGCACTCCACACCAATGCTGGAAAGTCTCTGCGCTGCCACTGCTCTCTCAGCCCAGGGTTACCTGCTTTGAGAAAGGGCAGGACCCCAGAAAGCTGGCCCAGCAACCAGCATGGGTCACAATACTGCTAAACCTCTCCCATGGTTTCCAAAAGTTATGACAGTTTGATAATTCACATTATGAAAGCCTGACTCCTGTCCATTTTAAAACACACTGAAGATATCACGCAAAGAGTGTTCTGCATGAGGGTGACCTATTCAACGTCCTATAGGACAGGCGATCCTATCTGAAAGACTTCTGCTAAAGTCAGTCACACAGCACTGACCCCGCACCGTGAGATGGTATTGCCTGGGACCTCCTCTTTTGGCAAGTGCACCTTACAAAAATAAAAACAACGCCCCACTCCACCCCACACCCATAAATACGATGGCTCTGTGGCTCCAAATCCAGGTCTGCATTTAATTTCTAGTTGTAAAATAAACAAATGAAACTTTTTTCCAATTAACATTTAACATATATTCACATACTTGACTGTACAGTAATACAACAAAAGACAGCTCTTCAGCTGGCACAGATTAATTAGTTGCAATGATTGCTGGAGCTGACTTACACCACAAACTGAGAATCCAGCCCAGAATTTAGTTCAGTGTCACGGAGAAAAAGCATGGGGTGTGCGTGATGCAAAAGGAAAAATCTTACAAAGCTAGTAAGCTAGCCCACTGTTTCACATCTTTCTGGTAAGACATCTATATAGAACAGCTTAGATAGAGTTTAGAAGATCAAACATTTTCCTCAATTTTCACAGTACAAAATGTTCTATGTCTTTTTAATGTGAGACATTAGAACAGGATATAAGAAATTTCAGCCGATCAGGTCTTGTGAACAGCTACCCTCCTCCTTCACTAAACAGTGCTGCTTCTCCGAAAGTTCTGAGTGAGAAATTTAGCTATGTCCTCTAAAAGAAATTAAGGAAGTCTGGAAGAAACATGTGCAACTTGCATGTTACCCGTTACTACAACTAGGATTTATTAAATTGTAAGAGAAATCACTGGTTTCTTTTCCTTTTCTTTTTTCCCCCTCTTTTTGTTTTTGCAAACACCACATTTTAAATTTAACTGCCTAGCCTAATGAACTCTATATGCAGGATGAATGAAAAAGCCTTTCAGCTTATGAAGGGTAAGACTTTACATGAGTGAGGGACAACATGGGTTAAAATTCACCTTGCTTCTCACTCCTCATCTACGATGGATTTTTGGAGAACGACAGACATCTGGAAATCAGTTTTACATAGAAAAATAGAAAACAGGGAAGAACTAGGAAGATGAATAAAGGCTCATCACAGACACAAAAGACCAGAGCAAAAAGAAGCTTGGATTTGGGTATTCTTGTCTGGCAAGGAGGCAGGCAGTAAGGCTAATGAAGCATTTGCGATATGGGACGTATGCCAGCGTAACAAAGAAGATGTGCATCAGCTCTGCAGATGTGCCAAAGCCCCCAGAGCAAAATAATGACATAATCACCATCAGTGTCACAGACCAGACTGTACACAAGGTGACATGGGAGAGAATAAATAAGAGTCTTTAGAGGCCTATACTACACACACGGGAAGGAATAGCCATTCCTCACAACTGCCACAAGAGAGTGGCGAGATGTTGGGTATAATGTGTGCAGCTAGCAAAAGAAACCTTGAATTGTGCAAGGCTAACACACTATAAATTGGTGCTTTTCTCGATCTCCAGTTGACGTTTCAATTCCCACTACCCCTTGTTGAATGCAAAATGAAATGGCAGTAGGAGTCGGAAGAGTTTGCCAAGTTTTATTTTGTTTTGTTTTTGTTGGTTTCTTCTATTTTTTTTCTTTTTTTTTTTTTTTTTTTTTTGAAGGGGGTTGGCTTTTTGCAAAGAGGATGGGGCAATAACGATGAGTACTGGTAAATAATTGTAAAAGAAAAAAAAACAAACCAAAACACCCAAAACAAAACACAGCACACCACCACTACAAGCACACATGCGCACAGGCAGAGAAACCCAACACCATTCAGCTGGAACAATCCTAGGATTCCCCCAAAGCAAAATTAGAAACAAACGAGGACGGGTTTTGCTTTTTTTTTGGGGGTGTGTGCTTTCTGGTTTGCTGCTATCCATGAACTAAACCAGGAAAAATCCCACTAAAATATTTTTCCACGCTAAAAGACAAGATTACATTGATTTTATTGATCAGTAATAAAACACCGCTTAGGGCAATTTAGTACTTAACATGTTATTTGCGGTGGGGAGTAATCTGAAAAGCTCTGAGTAGCCTTAAATCATTTCACAACAGCTCTTCCTGCATAAAAGCAAGTGTTCGCCTCTGTACAGCTGTGTGATTTTGTGGTATATTTTTTTACAGGACTTTTGTCAATTTTTAAAGGGAACATCTGTTTGATAAAGTAGAACAACACTGGTAGTAATCCACAGGCCTAAGTGGGCAAACTGTGAAAGAGCAGGAGATGTGCTGAAGGCGCCAACAGGACTCTTGCAGAAGGAAGGCTCAAGTACGTAATTGTTTGCAGGATCTGGCCCTACAAGAGGAGCTCAGAAGAACAAAGCACTTGGCTTCACCAATGTCCCTTTTCATTGCTTCTAATGAAAGATTCATAAGAATAACTTTAATTTTTTATGATCTTTTTTTGCATTACTGTATTAGCTGCATCTACTTTGTATGCAATTTCTTCTTAAATACAGAAAACCTGTCTCAAAATGCCAGGCATAATAACTTAATCAGTACAGTAATTGATCCTGATTATTGTGTGGTCCTTCTCAACAGCAAGGAAGTGAACTGGAGCCCAAAAAATGTTTTATATGATTATTCCTTTTCACTGCAAAGTGATGTATTTATGAAGAATGCAGGGAAAGTTCTTTTTTATTTTTTTAAAGATGAAAAAAAAATATTAAAACCTCCCTAATTTTCTAGTTAAACTGTTCAGTGGAAGAATGATTGTATTTGTCCTTTTTGGCTTCGCCCAATTAATTGGAGCAGTAACATAACGATTGTTAATAAACAGCTCTAATTTGAGTGTACTTCTTGCCTATCTCCTAACCGCACCATATCTTTGTTTTGCGTATCATCAGGGAAAACAAGGAAGCATGTATATAATTTTGTTCTGTTGTATATGAAGTTTAATAATTATGCCACAGAGGATTCTAAATTAATCGCAGAAGACACAACATTATTAATAATCTGTTTAGCAAACTCCAGCATCTTTGCACTTTGATGTCAGGAGCAAAGACAGTATGAACTGTGGCAATTTTTTAAATTGGGTGAGTGTTTGTTTCTGTTACAGCTTATACCAATGTTTTCTTTTATGCTTTTTCTACTGTTCACCTTTCTTCCCTCTAAGAAAAAAACCCCACAAAAACAAATCACAAACCAAACCCACAGAACTACTCAACAAACAAGTCTGTGCTTATTTGGGTGCCTTTCGATCAAAGCTGACAGATCGAATTTTTCATTTATTTACCAAAGTTTCATTGCAGCCATTCTTCATAATTACAGCAGCCTTTTAATTTTTTTTTCTTCCCTTGAATAGGAGAGAAGGGGTTCTGAGAAAGTTTTTAATTAGCTAAATAGGTCTGTGTAATCTAGATGAAATAAACACGCCCGTTTGAAAGGGTTGTTAGAACTTTTCCAGCCATTTAATCCATAGATGGCTGAACACAATGATACCTTCCACAGAAAGCTACAGCCACCATCAGCAGCTGTTAGAAGAGAGCTTGCTCCCTGCTCCTATTGATAACCCTTTGTGGAATGAAGAAAAAGAGCTGAGGGAAGGAGAACTGAATGTCAGACAATAGACATCGCTATACACACTGTCTCTGAACTTTCCTCATCTCTGAAGGACAATTAATTATGAAGGCCTTTGGGGTAGGTCGAAGCAAGGGAAAACCTACTGCTGGCCCAGCACTCCAGCCGCTATCTCTGTGTTTGTTAAATGGTTGTGCCTGTTGGGGAACCAGAGTAGCAGCCACCAAAATAGCCAATAGATCATTTAGGAAAAAAGAGCAAAAGATTTTTTTTATGTGTGTCTGTCCTTGTATAATTCTATTCTCACTGTGAAATCATCCATACACAAAACACAAGGACAATTTTTTTTTTTTTTTTTAGAAGAACCACAGGGTAGGTTACAGTCAGAAACGGCCTCTCAGTGGTGTGTTAAAAAGGATGGTCTTTTCACCAAATCATTTCACAGAGGCAAAACAGACAAACACAAAGAGTTGAGACTTTTTCTCCTACATTAAATAGAGTAACTGATAAGGTCAGACATATGATACCTAAAGACATGAATCTGTGAACTCTTGAAGTCAAAGGACTTCTCTGTGCAAAGGAACAATCTTTCAAAGGAAATAGATCATAGAACTCCACTGAATCCCCTTTAAACTTTATGAAGCAGGAGGAGAAAAAGCTCTAAGTAGGGAAGCTTGACAGAAGAGCCTTGAACTATTTTCTGAAGGAAAGATGAGACCCTCCCTAGGCTGCCACAAAACATCTTTTTTTTTCTAAAGGCTCTTCTGAACTTTGATATGTGCCAAGACACCGCTATTGAAAGCTGTATAATTATGTGCTATAGCCACTGTAGAAAATGCTTTGTTCACCACAACAAAGAACAATAAGCAAAGTAAAGTGACATTACACTGTATCTTTTTCTTTAAGAATGTTGAGAAAGGTCACGGTATGTTATAACTAATAAAGCTGTTGAGTAAGGAAGTTTAAAGTTGATCTTGCTGTGCTTAAATGTAACCCAATGACAAAAAGGCAGAGGGAACTAAAATTGTAATGACATTAAAAAATAGATCATATATCAATGTGCCAACTTCATTATACAAACACCTTGAATCCAAAGGACACAAACAGAAAACCTGAGTGTACTCTTGCAACAGTATTCCTCTCGCAATTCTCTCCCTAATAGCTTCCAACTACAATCTGCAGTTCAACTAATGCAAAAACTGATTAATAAGCATTAATTGATACATGTAATGCACGGACCTTCTATTGCAAGCTGTGGATTTTGTTACTTGACTAAAAACCAGGTTCATTTCCTCTGCAGTTTCAAGGAAAGCGCTGCTGTTTCACAAGAGAACCTCTTCAAAATGAAAAAAAAAAAAAAAAAAAAAAAAAAAAAAAGGAAAAAGGCCTGAGGGCATCAATTAATCCTGAAACCAAGACTTCTAAGTGAAAAAGAAGTTCCATGTAGACACCTGTGTTTCAGTTTTCCTTCAGAGGGATCAGGACAGTTACGTTTGCTACTCTCAAATTTCCAAAGCAGCTTTACCCTTCTTGCCGCAGTTCACCAGACAGCGGCCTTCTGACTTTGTCTTTAAGAATGCTGAGAACGACGTTGAAACGCTACAACAATAAAGCCCTTGAAGGAGGAAGTATACAGCTGAGAGGAAAAAATGCAAGGAGTTTAATGCTGAAACAAACAACTGTCCCGTTAGGCTGTGGCCACTGCTGGTACCACCAGAAGTGCAGAGACTGCCACGGCAGAGCGGTTTGTAGGGAAAGAGCAATCTCTGAGATGGAAGTTAGCAAGTTATGGACTTGATTTTCACTTCTCTTGACACCACTTTGCACTGCTCCGGTTGTGTAAAGGAGTATTAGGGTGGTAATAAATTCACTTTACGGTGCCTGTGTATTGCAAAACCACTCATAAGTGGCCTTAGTTTAAATAAGAATCAGGTTCAAAGGTTTTAATTCTGCTTTTGATGAACACCAATTCAGTTCAAGATGAATCCCGCAGATTAAACTGGGAAGAATACAGGTTCCTAAAATAAGCACATGAGTGGCCAGAATTTTCGATAATTTAGGATGTCTTAATTTCTGGATGCAGTGCTGCACACACTTCACTTTCAGGGAATGGACCATCGAGGACCTCCTGACAAAGTGGCTCTCATTAATAGATCTCCAGTTGAGCATCCCAAAATGGAATTGGCCTAAAACCATCATCACTTCTGAAAATTTTGGCAGCCAGCATTCCTCTCAAGGGTTCATAGGCCACTTACGTGACTGGGTTATTGCTTAGATTTTATAGGTGATGTTATTTGAATTGTTTTACATAATCTATTTGATTTTTATGGGACTAACTCAGAGTGCCTTAAGTTAAACAGTCTGCTAAGACTTGAGTACAACTGGTCTTAATTAGGTTTTTCCCACTGGTATGATTTCCCCCTGCCAAAGGCAGAGCAAACTTCTTAAAAATGGTTTTCTCCCCCTTTGAAACGATGACACGTGCCGTAACTAGCGCTATGAAAAGAGGCAATCATCACGTCAAGCCCCACTGTACCAAAACTGCATACAGTGTATTTGTGCAAATAACGCAGCTTGGCAGACGTTTCACTATTGTGATCAATCTCAATAACTATGTCTGCAAAATCGGGTGAGTTCCCGTGAAGCAGCAGGCAGGCTGAGCTCAGAAAGATGGCGTGTGCAGGGCTTGCTTTGGTGCTCATTTGCTCGCTACGCAGAGGAGCGTAGCAAGTGTAAGGAGTAGGCAGGAGGGCACAGAGCGAAATCGCTAGCACAGAGAGAGACCCTAAGACTTCAGAACTAAGACTGAGTTGTTAAATGCCCACAAGGAAAAGGAACAGCATCATGCAGAGAGACATTAATATACACAGAATGACAGTAACTACAAAAAAATGCCAAGGAAACGAGGATGATGGAGCAGGAGTGGGAGCCAAAGCAAAGCTAAAATCCAGGTGTTGCTCTCAGGCCAATTTCTTTTGCTGGTGTTAGGTACATAAATTGGGGGGAAAAAATCTTATTATGGTTTTTAACCATATTTTTATTTTAACTCACAGCATGGTGTCCTGCTTGTTTGAAATCATCCTGCTACTGTGAGCTCTGATGATCTGTGTTGGGATGGATTTTGAAAGAGACTTATGAAATTATTTGGGATTTTGTTTTCTTTTAATGTACAGCAACAATACGTGACTTTAATTATTGCAGCTGGCATTGAAAAGCCTATAGCAACACCACAGATGAGACAGATATCAAGTGGCACAGCAAGCTGTCCTCTCTTTCTGACCAACTTTGGCATTAGTGCTGGGACACTGACATTTGTGGCTCTCATTCACCAGGACAACCCACCTTCTCCCTCCCTGGAGAAATGACTCCAGAGCAGAGAAGCATCTTCACCTTCCTCAAAAAAAATAGTGGGGTTTTCTCCCCCCTTTCAAAACTCAGTTTAAAATTGCTCTGGGCAGCTCAGCACAGGTTTCTCCACCTAACACTACTGCAAAAGAAAGAAATGTGGAACTGGCTACACACATACACACAAACGTGTGCACACAAACCACAGGCAAAGTTGCATCGCACTGGAGGAGGTGTTGTATCTGTCTCTGGCTCACAGCCACAAGGGTACAATGGCAAAGCTAAAAACGATCAGACATGTGGTTTGTTAAACATCTTATTTGACTTTGCTACAAGCTGTCAGTTGCAATGTGCAGGGAAAGGAACACAGTACCACAGATTCCTGAGCAAATCAATGGCACAGCCTGATATGGACCAAATGCACATTTTAGCTTTATCATTTCTTCCTAACAGCCAATTTAGGAGTAGTAAAGTATATGCATGAATTTCACCCAAGAAGAGATAAAGAGGAAGGTTTAGGAATAGTAGTGTAGGTGATTTAAGAGAAACAGCATATCAGACTAATCAGAAGATCAGCAAAGCATCACTGAAGTATGAGAGGAAGGAACTTTGATGATGCTAAATATGGCAAATGCTCAGTTTGCTAAATCCTTTTGGATCCAATTTCAACATTACAGTACTTGTCATTTTTGCTTTGCAGCTTGTGGGGGAGGGGCCAGGCATTTATCAGGAAAAGTTACACTGGTTACATTAAAAACTGCACCGTACAGTTTAATGATCTCATAACTGCTGGATCTTCAGTGCAAAACCAAGATTCAAACCTCCTCAAAGTTCTCATTATACGAGATAACACAAGAAAGACTGAGTGAAACGATCTGCAAATCATTGTCATTTATAACATCTCCTTCCCTCCGTGATGGGGGGAAAAAAACCAACAAGCGGCTCCTTTCCTACCAGCTGCTAGACCACTCGGTAGAGGAGACTGCAATCACTAGCAGTGCTAAACACACAAGATTTCAATTTTCTCATCTACCCGAAAACACCTACATGGTCCCCACAGTTCTTTATTGAAGGAATCCATTTGCATTAACACTGCAACTGATGTTTCAAAAAGGAGTAGTAAGTCCCTGAAATCATTAAAGATACAAGAACCTTTAAGGGCAAAGAACATTTCAACTTAGTGTTTTGCAAATAGAAAAAAAGTTGCTTTGAAAAGAAAAAAAGCTTGAGGGGATTTAAGCACGTTTTGACAGAAAAAAGTTGGTCACAACTTATCTCCTTATGTATTACCTTTTCTTGTCCCGTCTTCAGCTTTTATACCTTGGCATATAGGCAGGGCCACCTCCCAGTGGTGGGAGCCTCCTGTCTTGCCCGTGCCTGAGTACCTAGCAGGGCCAGAGCCCTCAGGAGGGCCTGGGGGGCCACAGCACACCAAACATGAAGTCTGGATGCTGTCTTCAGCTGCAACAAATGGCAAACCCCTCGAGGAACATCCTCTTCTCTCCTCTTTCTTCATCTGCTGCTTCCATGCAACCATTCTACCAGAAAACTCTGCCTGCCCAGAAGAGGGGGAAGGAGCCAAGAGAACCGAGAGGCTTTGCTTGGCACTTTTTTGCATCATCTGAACTTACGTGCTGTGAAAACAAGCACTGCTAAAAATCCCTCAGAAGGATTTTATGCAGGAAAACACCCTCCTTATGCCAACACATGTCACTTTTGCTACAGGAGGGGGCTCATTATGCCACTTGACCCCGAGTGAAAGGTGCAGACAAAAAAAAAAAAAAAAAAAGTAATTAGTACCACCATCACTTTCCCACTCCACTTCACCAAGAGATGGGATTACTCGAGCCTCCCCCTCATGCACACCCTGATCAAATGCATCATTACATCTGACTACCTGAACAATGCAAACTGCCATCCTCAGCAGGGAGAAACACTCTCCCGTGGTATCACCGAGGGTCAGCATGTTAATGATAACAATAGTCTGCTGAGCTACCAGGCTAGCCTGTAAACAGGAATCTTAATCAAAGCCACAAACCCGTTACAGCAGAAAACAGAGAGCATTTACTTCCAGTAGTCATTTTATCCTGCAGCTTGACAAAGCAAATGCATTTTAGTTCTCTAAATCAAATGATAGGAAGCAGAGGAAGGTAACTGCAAGTGTTTGATCATGCAATTACAGAGCTTCAGAAGAGCTGTGAGGTGACTTCTTTCAGTACTGTCCCTCCTAAAGGAAACTTCAAAAAGTTGAAACTAAGAAACTTACCAAAAAAAGTTAAAACTTTTATCTCTTGTTAAGTCCTAGTGAGGCGTAAGTCTCCAGCTACCAGGGCTAAAAAGATCAATTAGCATCATTCAGGGATGTGGAATGCCCAGATTCCACCGGTCACAGCCACAACAAAAAAGTGCATTATTTTAAAGGCAGCCTGGACCACGGAGTGACTCACACACACACAGAAACAAAGATCAGTGCCTACCTCAAAATCATTTGCTTTATTGTAGTGCATGTTCAGGGCCCTGTACAGCTCACAGTCTCTGGTTATAGACAGCTCCTCAGTGCTCGTGACCCCGTCGTTGATGGCTTGCCGCGCATACTTCTCCATCTGAATGTAGTAAAACTCACGGAAATTGCTAAACCACTTGATGAGCTGAGAGGTAATGCATCTGTTGAACTGTTAAATTTAAACAGTAAGAAGGATAAGAGCACTGACATTCCTCCCCCCCCAAGCCCCATTTCTTTCAAAAAGCATTCTTTCCTTCCCTTCCCCACCACCTTTTAAACCCATGTCTCTGTGCTCTGTGTTCCTACTGCGGGGGGTGGGGGTGGGGGAGTTGGAGGGGAGAGAGTGGAGAAAGCAGCTGGAAAGTTATGTTAGTGTATGAGACGAAGGGAAAACATATATGGCCCCAAAGTTCCAGGACAAATAACTGAAAGGTAATGATACCGCATCCAACCATTTTCCAAATCTTTAAAGTAGTCTAGATTTTTTTACCATTGCACCTTCCCTCCTCCCAGCCCGCCA